>NC_056716.1:10531398-10798643 GCF_018831695.1 Puntigrus tetrazona
AAAAAAACTGAAGAAAGTGGCTGGAAAACTACTATAAAGTAAAAATAAATAAACATGTGATCTGTTTGTCTGTTTGGGACGTCTTACCTGCAGCCATGGTGTTGATTTGCAATTCATCTAGCAGGTTTATTTTATAGCCTCTTAATGCCGCTAAGTTAAGGTGGCCCTGTCAAATGCAATGATGCTTGAACCTATTAAAATATGCATGCCTCATCTGCCAAACTTGATGGATTTGGTTCTGTGTCATTGTCATGACAATCAGTGCATGTCTTGTTTCCCATTAGCTGTATTCAAGAATCAGCAAGCGCCAGACGCGTGAAGCTTAAAAATCGTCCGATGTGGTTGATATTTTTGCGGATGAATGTAGCAATATTATGACAATTTGAAAGGTAAATTTACAATGCAAAATTACAATGCCTTTTGTTGCAAGACATTTGATAGAATAAAGAGCGGTTTGTACTCAAAGTAGTAAACTACAAGTCCATTGTTTTTTTGTTTTGGCTTTTTTTGCAGAATCAAGCTAATTTGACGCTCTTTCTTCTAGATGATTTCATTTCCAGTGGTTGAAGCGCCCCCCTAACATGATATTTAGCCCCTGGTATGCGACTTTTATCAGGGGAGAATCTCTTAAAAAATGCGTATTTTATCTGGCAACCCTGATTTCTTGAAGAAACTTTTAACTAGAACATGCACACTGTTCTACCCAGCCTTTATCTGTGGGCTGATGATACTTTAGCATTGTCCACTTTTTTATGCATTTGTATTGAATGGTATTGCTAACAAAGGATGTGCCCATCTTGGTTTTCCAACTTGTATACTGAAAAACAGTCAGCTTGAGTGTGAAGTCATCTGACTTCTGAAGTAAATGGAATCATCAGCTTCTTCTGGCCAAGAGCCAGGGTGGGTTAATATCACAATAGATATGTATTGGCAAAGTATGCTCAAGTATGATGCTTTTCTCTCAGAAATTGTTCCTTTTATTTACAATTTTGCTGCTGCACAATTCTCAACTATAAATGGTAGCACTTCATTTTGTTGGACACATTTATACAATCAGCTGTATATAAGTAACTCAGCAACTTTGTCAATTATTGTATCTCTCAACAGAATAACAGTAGACACTTTATTTTTATGGTCCTTCAATTATTGACTACGAATAACAATGCAGTTGAAATACATCAAAGTTTGATATATTGTTTCATTTTTTAGACATTATTTAGATGGACTAAAGCGGTACATTAACCTCATTATAATTCAGATTTCCCTTTTTTTCCCAGTCTTGTTTTGAGCTGTTGTTTTTGTGCCCTTTGAATGAAACCTCCCCTGGCAAACATACTGTCACGCTTGACTGAATTGCCTTTAATTATTCTCACCTGAGGGCCTGGTGTTAGATTTAATCACTGCGTGGGTTGCATTTCTTTATGTTTATATTTATGTTTGGGTTAAAGGGTAAAAAGCATCACAAACATAAACATTTAGATCTGTCTGGCAGCAAAATGTCGTAACTGATGCCTTTAGCTGCACAGCCCGCATCTAAAAATCTATTTCAACTTTTTCCCCACAAAACATGAGTTTTAGCCTCTTCGTATCTTTCTTCCACCGCTGTTGCTTTTTAACAGTTTAGATAAAATAAAAAATATATATTGAATGCAACCTAAAGTTTGATGGAGTGCTTATTGCTTTTGAAGATATTCCGAATTTGGCTTTTTCCCCTCAGAATGACCTGGCACGTTCAAAAGATAAAGGTTTGAGCATAGTCCGTTTAATATGTCTGGAGATAGCTATCCATTAGCATCCCAACGATTTCAAAGGCAGTTGCTTTGCTGACACATTAAGTCCTGGAAATGTGTGTGACCTGGATCTTGCAGTCGGCTTTAAACTGACAGATTTTTGTGGTGCCATCGGCCAATCAGTGTTGGCATGACTTAATTTTCCAGTGACTAATTAGTCACATGGCATTTATGGCTCCGAACAACCTGGCAGCAGAACCGAGCACTCATGAGAAAAGATGGCAACAAGCAAGTGTACTTCCCGCGAGTTCTGAACCAGCTGAGCAATTGCTTTTGAAATGAATGAAATAGCTAATGGATAGCTTTCTATGGGCATTACATACCCCGTTGGTTTGAACCCACGGACCGGAACTGAGACACCAAAAAACCATATCATCACTGTGTCCTTGAGTAGGACACTTAACCCCAGGCTGCTCTAGAGGGACCATCCATGTAATTAGTGCAAACAGTGTCTGCTAATTGACAAATTACCAAAATACTATTGGATCGTTTTCCCAAATCCAATCCATTATGCCAAAAGAGGAGCAGCTGGTGGCACATTAGCATCCAGAGCTGATTGGGTTTCTTGCATTAATGTGTAGTTCTCACATGGAAGACTGCAGTCATACTTGTTATTGTGGCGATAGGCAAGATCCGGGCTGCTAGTTTAGTGGAACCAGTTGGTCATTCACTTTACTTTGTAATAAAAGGACCTAAAGTGCGATTCATAAGACTGCCCTTGCTTAATTTCAGTAACTGCCATTTCCATTTCGAATGTGTGATTGTGGCACGGAGCTAAATACGGCATTGTTCCAAAACCTAGTGAATTGTAAACCTAGTGCCTTGCTGTGTACTATCGGAAAAACTGAAAAAGCCACTGATTTGAAGTGCTCTGCATGCAAGAAACTGCACGGATGTACAATACGAAAAGCGCTCCTCATGGGAAGCCCACAGGAGATTTGACTCACAATAATAAGTCTATAATAAGTTTGATGTTAGCATGTTTCTCGGCTGACAAAATAATCTAATATCAGATCAATCTAAAATTGCACAGCACGTGATTTTAATTTATGCCTTTAAGAATTATCATTACATTTAACATAATTAATATGTTCTTCTTGGTGTAGCCATGTTGACCTTTTATCGAATTCTGTTCGGATAAAAAAAAAAAAAAAAAAAAATGTATGCTATTATTAAATTAAAAAATAACATACATTATGACATATAAGTAAATATACTGTCACATATTTTTCTACAGTATATATGAAAAGCAGCAATTACATATGTTTTATTCATATACATATTGTGACATACTAATAAAATATTTTATCCTGTGTATTTTCAATATAGTGTTTAATCATTTAATATATTACTTACATACATATTACTTATATATTTAATACATTAAAACGGAATTTTAAATACTCGTGTAATTTGGTCATATCGTTGTAATTGTGTATTGTGCAATGGCAAACCTGATCTTGGATTGAGGTTTTTTTTTTTTCTAACGCTAAAAGCACAGCATTTATATAACTGAAATTCCATAAGCTTAAATTAACTATGTAGACAGCTCAGTCAATGTATACAATATAATACAGAAAAGGACTATATGGTTATCAAAAAACATTGTATACAATATTACAAAATTGGATATTGACTCTCTCTTCAATGCATTTTGGCTGTAATAAGATTTCCCCAAGAAATGGGCAATCACTAACCAGGCATATTCTCCGCGATTTATAATGTTTCCAACAATAAAACATTTGAATTTTGTACATTTGTAACAAAGGCAAAACAACCTCAGAATGGGGCCCCAAAAACAAAACAAACTAAAAAAACTAAATATTATTTGGCGTATCTATCTATCTCTAACTCATTTTGCCAATCAGTTTCATCCTCGATCTCATAAATATAATAATTATAATTATAAATATAATCCTTGTTGAAATATCAGCAATTCTTAAAATTGCTCTGTGTGTGTGGGTTTGTCAGACAGTGTCCTCATGTAGTGAGAAATAACACCTCTAGAAGTGAAGAAACTCTCACCAGTGAAAGAGAGAAACACGGACAGACAGGATCAATTAACCCTCTACTAATAGCTGTTAATATTAATGTTTTAACATTCTGTTTATGCAGCAGTAATGGTTTAAGAGTCTATTTAAAATGCTATCATAAAATTTTAAAAAAGGGACCAGATTTCTTTTCTTTGCTTTTGTGTGTTAATGAGCCTCTCCGCTTGTTAAGTTACATGTCACTATTTCTGGGTCCGAATGCTCTATCAGATGCCAAGAGCAAACAAAAATGATATACTGCTGGAGAAAAACAAAACACAATTCATATTCAATGACAGTGATTCATTTCTCATGAACCATATCAAGCTAAATATGTCATTTCTGTATGTGATGTGCGAATTTATGTGACCTCGTAAAGGTCTCGTACACACTAAGCAAATCTCTGTATTTTAATATTTTATTCAGTCAAAACTATCAACATGCTTCGGTTTCTGATCAAAGGTAAGTCAATAAAACAGCACGATAATAAATAAATAACAAAGCACTTACTATTGTTTTTATAAGAGCATCTGCTAAAAGCCCTTGATGTAATGTAAATGTAAATGCATCTATTCCTTTATCCATTTATCCTCTCTGCTTTTTTCAGAGTTCATGGAAAATAGTTTTTTGGGGGGTTTGTTTTTTTTATGCATTTATCTACCTACAAATGACTTCAGATGAATAGACCACAGGCTCAGTGACTTTTGTAAGCACGGAATAATGAGACTGTCACTGTTTACAATCACTTAGGCCAGAAAAGCAGTTTATGCAAGCACACGGATGCAAATGCGTGGCCAGCACTTTGGAAGTTTGGAAGAACTGTGCATGCTTAACATGCATTGTGGCACCGCTAGACAACAACAAACCTCAGCACTAGAGAGTGATAGAGTTGCTACTATGCTGTAAATGTCAGTTTTTCTAACTACCTAAGAAAACATTTCTCAAAAGCAACTTTTGTATGTTCCGTCATTACCAGTAGAGTTCAATAGAACTAACAGACATAGGTAGCTTACAATGCTTTTAGGAAATGGACCCTAGAGAGTATTTCTCATACCGTGACAAACTCAGAGCTTAACTGCCATTGATCACAGTAGAAACTAACTATTGTCATGACTGTTAGCTGAACATGGTTGCATCATTGTTGTTTGAACCAAGTTGGTTCAATAATACAGGATGGTCCTTAAATGGTGTCACATGAAGGTTATTACATGAAGTAATAAGTTCTGGTAACTCACTGATTTGACAACGTAGATGCTGTAATTATTATGCAATTTGAGGGCTACTTAATTATTTTTGTTCATTGTAATTTAGCTGTTTTGATGTTGTTATGATGCATTTTGCGAATATACATTTTAACTTTGGCTTCAGGAAACACAGAATGACTATATTCGTAAGGCTGAATTTGAATCCATAGTTGGCTAACAATGCAATGAAAATGTATTCTAATGCCCGCTATAGCACCGCTTGTGGCAGCCCTGAAAATGTCGTGTTGCATTTTCACTTCACAAAGCAACCAATTCCTATTTGTTAATATATGTATAATGCACATGAACGCAAAGTATGTTTGAAGTCTCAAACAATGAGTAAAACCTTTGCACATCTGCGCAATATGGTTTTTTGCCCAATATTGCTCACTTCAGTTCTCCTGCAGCGGGTCAAGACGATGCCAACAAATTAGCATTTCAATCACTCATAAATGAAGATGTGCATTGCCTTTAAACTTACTTAATCTCTAATGTGTGGCAGGTTATACTTCATTAGGTGAAGACAGACGCCTCTAATTAGTGAGATTCAACACATAATTACCCATCACAACACGCTAAGCTTAAGCTGGCTGCTTAAATATTCATACGCTGATACCAAGAAGAAGAGTAAAAACATGCGTTTAAACAACATCAAGATGCATAAACAATCAACACACATCTAAATAAACAAAAACAGAGAGATGCATAAACACAACTGTTTTAAATATTGTAAGTTAGAGTATGACCTCCAACAAAAAATGACCCTGTGGTCGTTCTCCGGGATCAAACTCATGATTGCGCGATCATTTGATTAGACATCATTGTATAACAGAATGCGCTACCAACTACACGAATCCCAAACTATCTTAATAAAATATAAATAAACAATAGTAGCATATGCTTTAATGGGTCGTATTTCAGCGATTTGTACAAACAACCTATACAGGGGTATTGGTTGGAGCATTAATATTGTGTTACATTTTGGACTCAATAGTTCAAACAAAGCCTCAGCAAAACTGTCTTGCATCTCAGAGAAACACACGGCAGTGTTTCCTTATTCTATAAATCCTAGTTTTTGAATGAATCGAGTGAGCGAATGAATCAGTCATTCATTAACAAACATAGTCACCATATAGGTGTGCTCGACTGCAGCTAGATTGAAAATCACTGAAAGTAAAACTAAAAACATCTATGCTCGTTAACACAAATGCATGCTCGATACTACAAGTGTCATTAATTCTGTCTGTTGCCAGGGGAAAGCAGAAGGTGTGAGACGGAGAGAGAGAGACAGTGTGAAAGAGATCCGTGTGTAATTCCTTTCGATCTGCCCTTCTGTCCTTGCCTGGAGCCGAGACACATCCAGTATCCAGTAGCAACCGTCCAGCCGTCCTATGGGACTTGCATTTAGCCATCAATCACTGACCTCACTTGTGAACCCCATTTCCCATAATCCCTTGCCATGCAGAGCTGTCACTGCCCCCAGCTGCTACTGCTGTCACTACGATGACCCGTGCCCTCTTCAAACCACACAACATGTGGAGTTAATTACTGACTGACGTGTCAGCAGGCAATCATTTAATGCATACACACATCTGACTGAAAAAAAAATCAACTTTCAGTTTCTTTCTTTGTTTATAATTCTAATGGGCGAGACATTTGACTTAAATTTTTAAATATTTAAGAAAAAATGTGTGTTGACATAATCACGAACTAACACTGTCAACTCCGCTTGAAGATCCAAACGTTCAGCTTTCAATTCTGCATTACGCATCACTACTTTTTTAAACACATAAAACACCTGCATGAATAAATGGACATGGTATATCGATTTGTGTTTTAAAAAAAAGTGCTAAGTGATGCAAGAGACATTACGCTTGCTCAGCCAATGTGGCAACAGTCAGTTTTACAGTTTCGCTACCATTATATGATTATATTTGAACATAGCATGTCATGATTCACTAAACACAGTCATATATTCCATAGAGCTGTGTAATAAGGAAATATATTAGACATTAAAATGTATTTAAAGGCACAGTGATTAGCTTTTAGAACGTATTATACATACGCGCTTCAATAAGTGTTAAATGAAATGGAGCTTGCAATGCTAATATACTGAGGACATATAAAAACAGGCTTCAGTTCACACTGGCACACACACACACACTAAAGCAGCAGAAGGACATGATGATCTTGATCACATCTAGCTGCCAAATAATAAAGTGCTGACCATGCACTCAAGAGCAGAGAGCAAAGGTGTGTATGTGTGTGTGTGTGTGTGTGGCTCGCGGCAGAGCAGGATGGACAGAATGTGGGAGGAAAGGCAGAGAGTCCTGCGGAGAAGTGTCAGGCCCGGACACAGGTGAGATCTGGCCCAGGTAGTGTTCTCATTTCCTCAGCCCTGTCTGCGGCACACACCCCCATAGAGAGACATCCTGATACACAGCTGTTCACAGAGTGGTCTCCTGAAATCAGGCGCATTCTTCTTTCTGCGTTTGAATTTTTCAGTGTAATGCAAATTTATGAGGCATTTGATCTTTAAACAGGCAAATCTGATACGCACTCGCGATCAATAATTTAAAAATAGTGGATCACAGATTAAACACTTAAACACAGATTTCACATCAAGTGCCAAGTGTTTTTGATGGATACTGGTTGGTTGTCGTTGTTTTTGAAAAAAAAAAAAAAAAAAAGAAATCTGAAAGTGTTTCCAATAATATCTTTCCTCTGTGTCGTTATCTTTTTTTTTATTTTAGAATGACTATTAAAACTTTATAGTTAGTCATTAATAGCGTTTTAGATAACTAGGCCTTCAGACTTCAATTAACAAACAGAACAAATGAGGATTAAATCTGAAAGAAATTCTCAGATCTCGTTTTCCACCATTTCGGTGGGAAAAAAATGCATAAAACAAAAGCAATGAGATCAAGAAAGGCAAAAAACACTGAAACTTTATTAACTGGTGTCACTCGGCTTTTTGGGAAATTTTCCATATTTTATTATCAGATTTTTATTATCAGATTTTGTAATATTTATCTTTTTTGTCAGATTTTTTTTTCTCCAGACACTGTTTCCTTAAAGAAAGCACCCAGACACTCTCATATTTTACTCCTGTCATACATATCTACAGAAGAAAATATGAAAAACCTCAAAGAGATCCAAAAAGTGGGGCTTTAGTGATATTATTTCATATGGAGTTCATAAATGTGGATGAATTTAATCCAGTGAGCCTGTGTCATTCATAGGCCTGCACAGCTGAGATAAATTTATCATCATACACACCTCAAAAATCCATCCAATCACACACAGAGACGCTCGTGCCCGTCCAGGCCGGGGTCACCCTCTGGAGAGAGAGAAAAAAAAAAAAAAAAACACTGTGTGAGAAAAAAAAGAGAGAATGAGAGAAGAAGAGATCTGTGTGGGTCACAAAGGCATTAAAGGACAACTAAATAATTCAGGGCACATTTTCCAGGCTGGTGGCAGGGTCCTGTGAGCACCGAATGAAGCTTTATATCAGTCAGCCCTGCGGCTTTGTGTATCGGAAACATCTGAAGGTGAAGAGCTCAAACCTGACTCCGAGCTCATCTGGAGACGAGAGCGAGAGTGCAGACAGGAGAGCAGACGCTTACCACGGTGTTTAATGTGCTGAGTGGCACTCAGAGATCATCTAGAGCTCTCTGTGTCCCAGATAACTGCTCCACACACCATTTACATCCTCACGCTGAATTCTCTCACTCACACACACACACACATACATGCACACCTTACGTGTCACCTCAACTAATCTCACATTCTTATTCACGCTCACACATAAACAGACCTGCATACCTATGATGAATGATCAGTCACTTGATTTATAAAAAAAACAAAAAAACAAGACCACAGCTATGTTTAGAACGGCATGCTAAATACTGCTATTTTGTGGTATGTTGTTAGTATATTGTTGTTGTTTAAGTAAGCATAAAATTCCGTTATGTCCAATTTTGTTTGCTCAAATTGTGCAGTATGCAAAGCACACTGCATAGAGCGCTGTAGCACACAATGCACTTGACTTGACCTTCAGTTTCCAGTGTGATGGATTAACTGGAAGAACTGTCAGCTACAAATTTAAAGCTCTTCTTCATGGCTGTCAACTTTTATTTATTTTATTTTATTTTTAAACAAAACTACATAAATGTATAAATGCGTTTTTATTTCCAAGATTATAACTAGATACCACATGCACAGTGACAAGATCATATGACAATAATGGCCATATGATGCATTAATATTATTATTGTAATAAAACATAAGTCATAGTATTGTCCCATAGCAAACTAGTTTTTCAATTTATTTTATTATATTATTCAGTAACGTTTCGGTTTATTAGAAAACCATAACATGCCCTACTTATTATGGAACCTTTTTTATGCCATTGGAAAATAAATAAATCCAGTTAGCTTTTTACCTTACAAATCTGACTTTTTCTTGCATTCTGAGTTTATTTCTTACAATTCAGCCTTTTTTCATAATTTTGCAAAAGATGTTAACTTGCAGTTACGATCTATAAATTATCTAAAAAAAAAAAGTAAAATTTGTGAGGTGTAAATTTGCAATGGTGAGAAAGATAGTCAGAAGTGTGAGATAAAATATTGCAATTACCTCTTTAAACTTTATTTCATGGTCGAAACAGAAAATGCAATTGCTAGATTTAAACTGTGATTTGTAGGAAAAAGATACATTTTGTGAGAATATAAACTTGCAGCTTTGAGAAATAATGCCAGATAAAAAGTCACACTACTTCAATTGACATTAGCCTATTTTTAAAATGCTTTTATTGAAGAAATAAGTTAACTCCACAAGAAATAGCAGACCTGCAACATACTATTTTTAATGCACTGAGATTTAGGACACACTAATCTTATCCTATAATGGACAGTATGATAATTACTTTGCAACCCATCCCTCAAACTAATCAAGCATGAGGAAACAAGTACAAACTCCCAAGTGTGCTAATGAATATGAGCAGACTGCTCATCCAACTTCAGACGATTTAAACACATCTGGGCGTGAATGTTTGTGCGTTCTGTTTATTCATCTATCATTCCACGTTGTAAATTGCCCCCAAATATGCTAATGAGGCATATGTTTAATTGATAACTTTTTACTGTGGTAACTGTGCTGTATCACTGATGTATTAGCATCATAAAAGAATCATTATCCTTAAGCCCACACAGAAGTCACTAATTATCGCAGAACTCCTGAGCATCTCATCTACCAAAAATACAATTTTTCTGTCTGGACTTTTATGCAGTGCCTGCTAGATCTGAGCAGTATAAATGTGAACAGATCGACAGATAAATAACAGCTTAGAGCCATTCAGAAGAGGAACGCATCAGTTTAACCATGAGTACTTTGTAGAAACATAAACAGACAAGTGCCCTAGGTGAGGTTTTATAATTCAGCACTATGGAGATCTGAATCCCACTGAGTATGCAGCAGACACACAGGTCAAACAGACTGCTTGTGAGTAGGGAGTTGGAAAGACAGACAGGTATTTATATTCCTATAAATGGGAATGGATGTTGGATGGTTGATAGAGCAACAGAAGGAATAGGTGGATGGATGGACAGAGGGACGAATGATGGGCAGATAAATTGACGAGATGGTAGACACATTGTGTAGAATGACAGAATGATAGATAGATAGATAGATAGATAGATAGATAGATAGATAGATAGATAGATAGATAGATAGATAGATAGATAGATAGATAGATAGATAGATAGATAGGCTGAAGAATAGATGATAGACAAGTAGAACAACAAACCAATGGATGGATGATGGATGGATGGATGAATGGATGGATGGATGGATGGATGGATGGATGGATGGATGGATGGATGGATGGATGGATGGATGGATGACAGACAAGTCGAACAACAGAATGGATGGATGGATAAGACAACAGAATGAATGAATGATGGATGGATGGATGGATGGATGGATGGATGGATGGACGGACGGATGACAGACAAGTCGAACAACAAAACAATGGATGGATGGATATGACAACAGAATGAATGAATGAATGATGGATGGATGGATGGATGGATGGATGATAGACAAATCGAACAACAAAACAATGATAGATAGATAGATAGATAGATAGATAGATAGATAGATAGATAGATAGATAGATAGATAGATAGATAGTCAAAACAGTAGACAGATCATGTAGTCTACTGATCTTTTCAGCTGCCACTGACATGCATTGTGGGACAAATGTATATTGAGCGTGATATAGCTCTGTCAGCGCTCTGTGATATTGGCTGTGTATACACTGACAGGAGGACTGTGTTACAGTACTGTGACATTTCTCTCTCAGACAGTCGCCCAGGGTTACCAGAACAATATGCTCACGCACTACTGTATTCAGTAACCCGGAAAATCTGTCCCCAGCAGGACTGAATGAAACACAGGGTGAGAATCAGACTGAAAGAGAGAGAGATTATTAGAAAGCAAAACCCCTTTGGTCAATAAAACATAAAAAATGAAAAAAAAAATGTATTGTCCAACATTCTGCCTTGACAAACTACATGATGTCCAGTTTTATTTTTAAAGAAAACAAGTATTGACGGTGATAACAATTTGGGTATGGATGGGTGTTCACATTGGATGTACAACAAGAACTCCATGAATGAAAAATCATCATAGAAACAAAATAGATAGAAACAAAAAAGACTCCCATAGATGATCACAATGTCTACAGAATTGTTGTCTTGTTGTCTAACTCAATCATTTAAATTTAAATGGCAGACATATTTAATAAAATATTACTCTCCAGCAGTTGGTTAGCCAACAATATTTTCACCACAATGACCAAAATGGGTCTGTTACTTTTTTTTTCTGCATAAAAATGGTTAACCATCTAGACTTGGCTATATATTCCTCCATACACCAGAACCAAGTCAGTACAGTACATGCAAATTAATGTTTAATAAAAATGTTTTTAAATACAGGACCGTTCAGTGTTTGTGTTGGCAGTACTTGCTTTACTTCCTGTACTTGCTTTGCAGCAGCAGCAAGAGCAATAATCTACAATAATAGTGATAAGCAACAGCAGCAGCAAATCAGCAGCATAGCAGATCTATTTACATTCCATTAAGACCAAATACATTGTTATCCATTAACATGCTAAAATCTTTGAGGCAGAAATACAGTTTTTGCTTCTTAAATAGATTTGTCTCTTTTTAAGGACTCATAATTTACTGGAGAAAAAAATATGTTGCAGTGTGAACATTTACTAAGAAAGAAAGAAAGAAAGAAAGAAAGAGAAAGAAAGGACTTTGTAAAGAGTAAAAAGTTGAAGAGTTTAATGGTACTTGTTGTTGAATGACAGCTTTGGTTTCCTCCTTCTTGTCACAGGGGACTTTATGTTTGGAGAGGGTAATTAGCAGCAGAAGAAGGTCAGAGTCTGTACCACACCAGTGAGACAGTGAGGGAGAGCAAGAAAAAGAGCTAAGCGCTTGTTATCACAGGAGGGTTTAATAGGGCTCTTCTAGAAGCAGGTCAGATGTCTGAACATCACACGTGTGATAAAGCAAGTACTTGTCTTATACACCTGACAAGTCTTTGTCTCTGAATTTAAACTGACATTGTGGCATTACTGACCTCCCCCAAAACAAATATCTGCCCCAGGGAGGCATGAACCCCCAAACACCTGAGCCTTCTGCTCCTTGAGGTTTTCCACCAGACAGACAATTCACCTGAGAGCTCGTCAGGCTGGGGCTGGGTAATTAGATAGTGATCACACACTCAAACACAGACAGCAGAGCTCTCTTATACTGGCAGTATGCAAATGCACTAACCCTTAAAGCAATACTTCACCCCAAAATCAATTGGCCATTTAAACTTGTCGTGTCAAGATGGGTCCAGGTTTGATGTTTATATCACCAAAGTATTTTGGAAGGCTAAAATTGAAAAAATACTGTAAAGTACCTTAAGAAACCTATTATGACTGTATGGGTCTACTTCTGCTGTATGTTCCAAGGGGCTCAGGGTTTTGGTGGTCAGCTTTAACTGTAGGCACAGTGGGACCTAGGGTCCTAGTGGTAAGCTTGCTCTATTTATGCTGCCAAGACCTTGAACTGCATGCACAGAGGGGTCTCGGGACCCAAGTGGTTAGCTTACACTTGATGCACTGAAGGGACTGGTAGGCATGTGGTAACCCTGCTCTATTTGTTCTGCAGAGGTCAGGAGCCTCAGTGGTCAGCTCATGGTGCATGCGCAGAAGCAGTCAGGGTCCTTGGTAGCTTAAAGTGTATGCACAAAGGTGCCCAGATGTACTAGATGTCCTCAAGAACCTACTGGTCTGCTTGATCTATGTGTGCTGGAGAGATTGTGAGTCCCACTAGTACAGTATATGCACCAAAGTGGGTCTAGTCCTCACTGTATGCAGAAAGGAACTTGAGGGTTTGCTTCTGTTTGTGCTAAAAGAGATCCAATGGTCATAGTGGTCAGGTTGAACTGCAAGCACAGTGGTACCTGTGGAGCCAGCATGTTCACTTGTACTTTGGAAATTGACCGTTCGCAAAGAGCTTGATTGACAGGCGATCTGACCAATCAGAAAGTGTATATTTCACTGCTGTCCACCATTTTGACATCTACAGCCGCCAGTCTCCATAGAAGCCCATGTCAAAACGGGGTAAAAAACATAGCCTGAAATGAAACTTTTTTAATAAGTATTAATAAATATAAATATGTGAGGAGGGTCAAGCTGTGGTGTTCCTGGTTTCCACAGTAACAACAATAACCTAAGCAATTAATTTAAAGTACTTCTTTTGCGTACCAGAAAACCTGTCATGTCAAGGATTTCAGTGCTGAAGTAAATACTTGGTGTTAAATAATAAAATAATTTGTTGAAACGTGTGCACTTATCATTCTGTGGACAAAATCCTGTGAACTTCGCCCCGATCGGGATCTGTTTATGCACTTGTGTGCTAATCTGTTTTCAGTGCAGCTCTCCTTGCGTTCATGTCATCTTCTTATTCATTAAACTATGACTTCTCTTTACTGCAAAAAAAACATCACTGCAACACTCTGAAGTAATGAAACTATGACACCATGTCAAATATGTAAATAACATATGCCCAGTAGCCCCCGCTATATCCCTTCTAGCCTTAACCAAAAATCAGACAGAAGAGTAGATTAACGATGGCGGACTTAAGTTTAATGCAGTGTGTTCTGTGATACAAATTAAGTACTTTCTGATGTTCATTCATTTTTATTTCGTGCTTTATGTAAAAATATAAAGATGATCGGTTCACTTGTTTGAACTAAGACAATAAAATGATCTTTCACAGCGCATTAAAGAGCCACAAAACGCTATTTATAGTTTGAATTTATTTAAAAACGACACAATTTAAAAGCTAGTCCTGAGACCTTGTTTAGTATCAGAATTAACCATTTTTTTCTGTCGGTGTGCTCTGTCTGCAATGTATTTTACGCTGCGTGAGAACAGAGTAGGATGAGAGCGGCATTGTTTGTCTGTCATGGCAACAGGAGGACGGGTTTGCGAATGGTCATTTAGAAGTCCCAGTATTCAGATTTGCGGTGAGTTTGTACTGTATTTGCTGAGAGGCCTGGCATCTCTTGTGGTCAGTTTGTGCTTTTAGTTCCAAGTGGTCAGTCTCCTGTAGAAGGTTTTGGGGGGCCCTGACAGTATGAGACCCCTGAGGCACTTACCTAATATCCCTGTTCATATGTTAGCACTGGTTCTTATGTATTTCATATATATCTTATGTATTTTATAACCAAAGTCCATGAGTCATATAGACTACTTTTATAAGGATTTTCAGTGCTTTTATGAGTTCCGGAGCTTGATCTGTAGTCACTACATACTTTCGATATATGCAAGAAAGCCATTCGAAATATTCAGCCTCACACCTCCTTTGGGGTTCCAGAGCAGAAATAAATTCACACAGGTTTGGCACAACGTGAGGGTGAGTAAATCTTTCATTTTTGGGTGAAATGTTTCATTAAAAGTTCATCTCCAAAAGTTTTCCAAAAATAAAACGAGATCAAAAATTCCCAGAACTGTATCTTGCTTTAGGGTTATTGTACCGGTTCCTCCGATCATGTGCACTCTCCTGCCTAACATAAATTTTCCACCATTTTTGAATCTATTAGTATTCCTCCCTCTCTACAGAAGGAGAAATTAGCATTTTGTATCTATAAACTGGAAGAGCTCTCACACACGCTCACACAGTGGTTTTCTCACACACTGAAGTTGAGAGATTGGCTCTAGGGAGAGGGGTGAAGCCATGAAGCAACAGAATGAATCGATAGGTCTTTCCATGGCAGAGTTTTAAAATCGATGACCATGGGAAATTAGGCTGTAGTCTTTGAATAAATTGAAGACACTTAAGCAACAAACAACAGAAGCCAAAAAAAGCCCTACACAGAGCGAACAAACTAAAACCGGAATCAGGGATATCTGTGTATGATCTCCTAAAGAATATTTAAGTATCTGTGAATTCTCTGTGGTTTTTGCTGTGAATCCTAAGTAGTTTAAGAACAAGGAACGAGGGATTCATAAATTCTTTTGTTTTTGTGAGTGTGTTTTGTTCCAACAGCAGGTAGATGGACTGATATTTCTAAGTCTGTGCAGGTGAAACATTCCCGGCTGGTGTTTCACAGTGGTCCTGTTTACACCTGATTTTAACATTTATTAATGTTAAAATCGTATTTTGATCACAGGTGTTCAACTGAGACACAAAATTGCTCACACTTGGGAAAACCATAGATTTCAAATGCTTCTTTTCTGTGGCTATGAGTTAAATATGATTGATTGGTTGATGGATTGAAATTGCACATTGGCTTTGATTGTCATTGTGGTATAACCAGCATAGTCAATATGGTACAACCAACATGGAGGATGTATTGAAAAAAATCATTACTCTTTACACACTGGTTACACCACATTTTTTAGTCGTTAAATCAAAAATACCTGCATCCTGCAGCATAGCAGTCACAATAAATTACATTGTAATCAACTTTACATTTTCAGATATAATTTTGCACATGGTCACAATTTGTTTCCTGTTTCTTAATTTTACTCTTATTCATAATCACAGGGCAGCTTGCACATAGCACTTAATTAATACATAACAGAGGCAATTACTGTAAGCAATCATTACTCTGGCCGTTGTATATATTTTTACACATTAATCAATAATTAATGTCAGTTCTGGCATTTCAAATCGCTGAAGAAATGAAGAGACCCAAAATAGGAGATGATATTCAGCACTGACGTCTGTGTTGGAGAAATCCCATTTGCCAGCTTCAGTGAATGACAGCTTGGGTGACGTCATCGCTTCTATCTGAGAGTCATAATCCATTAATGCATTATCCATCATGCTCTCCTCCAGGGAGAAAGAAAAGGCGATTGATTTCCAATAATTGGCCTTCTTTTTTTATTCATGTCATTCTAGATTTTAGACCAGATCTATTATATGATCTAATAATAATTTGGTGAATGGACATGTCTGAGGCAGACGACAAATTAAAGAATTCACAGTTTACCTTTCATGACTGTTGGCGTCAAACGCAAAACAAGACAATGTGAACGCTGGCACCCAGAACACACTCACACACACACTGTATCATTATTTTCCCTGGGGACTGTTTTTGATTGAGCTGTGTGGAGGAGTGTAATGCTGCTGGGTTATGGGCGGACTCCAACTTCCTGTTTGCCAGCAGATACATTCTGAATAATCAACCGTAATGGATCGTTCACTCCGCGAAGAGACAGGCACACACACTCTGTCCTTTGCTCGTAATACCCAACTGACCCCCATCAGTAAGATGACATTTAGTGGGACGGAATAGCATTACTTTAAGGTCAAGAGGGGACGTCCACCTGCACACACACTGTGCACTCCAAATGGTGAGAATATGAAATGTTCTGTATCGATTCCAGCTCGACCTCATCTCTGACATACTCATTACCTCTCTGTTTGTCTCTCCATTTCTCCTCTGTTCACATTATCCCTATTTCCTGTTTCCTTCTATGACTCACTGGGGCTGACATTTTCAGCCTCACACACCTTCTGAACCCTTGAGCTGCCCACCTAGACTGCATTTTAGCCACCATAGACACGTTTAGAGCATAAACGCAGATAATTTTTCTAAGATTGGTTAAACTAAAATATCCTGCCTCATTAACAAGATAATTTTAGTTTAGTCCTTAATGTTCAGTTCACGTATGAAATGCATTCGTTTAAATAGGAATTGACATAATTAAGAATTTAAACTAATGCGGTTCCCAGGAAGGGAATTTACCTTCCTAGGTTCATGACTGGTACACTTTGACAAATTTGCAGCATTGACTAATAGCAATCTTCTTGGTTTCGGCAATAACCTCTGTGTAGGATTTGTAATTTAGAAACAAATAAATACTGTTTAATTGAACAATTTGAAAATAACAATATTTATGAAATTGGTTAATTATTAAAGCTATTACTAATAAGCCAATTAGAAATAAATCATTTGGTAAAACACATAGCCTCCAAATATTGTTAAATTAAAAATAAATAAATAAACAAATAAAAACATAAATAAATAACTTTTTATTCAGATTACTAATGGGTTGAGGAGTTATGCATATTATATAAATTGTGTTTATAAACCAAACAACTCTTCAATGTATCACAGCCATTAGCCATCTCAACACACTACATTTCCCATAATCCCTTCTGTCTAGCACCTGTGCACACTCAACATTTACCACACCTGCCTGCCTCTTTATATGACAGCACCGAACACATATGAGTGTCTGGTCTCATGGTTACCTAATAATCCATAGCACCTCTCACTTGCCGTTTGGATCCTGTTTCACCCTAGACTGTTATTTACTTGTTGGGTTTGCTTAAAAGGTCTTTTGAGTAGTGATGCAAAGTCTGAATTATTTCTGTGAACTAGTTCTTTTTGGATAGATTGAACTGGGTCAAAAAGCTGGTTCTTGGTGTCGTCAAGCTGTAACGTCTCTATGCATTTCTTTTCAAACAACTCATTGCACCATGTTGCACCAATGAAAAATTTAAATAAGCCATTTGTGTCAGCACATTTTGAAACATAAAAAAAATAAATTATGTGTCAAAGAATATTGGTGATTATTGCCATATGATTCACATGGTTTTGTGGTCACAGACTGACTGAACAATGTGGTCTGTTGAGTGGTCTGAAGTATATTTGAAGCAAACTTGCTTCCTCAGTCAAAAACTGAGTCCAAACTTCGCTTATCCATTTAGCAAAGTGGAACACACTTCAAAATGGCTGCCGGGATTCCCCTGAGGGCAAGTTCTTGGGGAAGTTTGTTTCTTAAACTGAAGAGGCCATTGATGCACAAAAGCAAGGATATATTTTACTGTATAAAGAAAAAATAAAATAAATTATAAATAAAATATGCATGCAAAATAAACTATTTACATCACTCCACAGAAATGTTTTTGCAGGTTTTAATAAAACTGAAATTAAGAACAGTCCTAATAAACATTTTTCCAGTATGCACTTCAGGCTTGCATGCATTGCAACTCACTCATCAGAATACATTATATAGTAATCTTCTGCAAACTTTGACATTTGGTTAAACTTTTGGATGATGGACGTGCTACTTCGGCTGTTTGTCCTACGTCATTAACCTGGAACTAAAGTTTGATTCAGTACAATTTGTAAACCGACTCAAAAAATTTAAAAGATTTGTTCAAGAACAAAATATCTCTGTGTTGTCTTTTGTGTGGACAAACCTGCAGGAGAAAAGATAAGGATTTTATATCTTCAGCTGAGTGAGCTTTCAGAGACTGTTTGTGTTTACTACTCACCCGTTAGAGTTGGCATTTAGATTGTGGAAATAAAGACGTCTTACCCCTACAAACCTTAGTCATCTCCTGTTGTGACACAATGTAGCTGATATCATCACAGTTCACCCACAGCACAAGCTAACTGACTGAGTTGGCAGTCACGTTTAAATAAACGAGTAAATATAGCAAAATGATTTAGCGAGTGCGCAGAGTTCCCGCTCACTTAAAAGCGATTGGCAACTGAATTTCACATGCTCAACAAAATGTTTGAAGCTGGCTAAAATGCCACAAAAGCATGTTTTAAAAAAAGCTGTGTCTCATTTCATGTGAGGTCTTAATTACTGTAATTTCTCTCTTTGGAAAGTAATGGTTACTTTTCTGAATGAGACCGCATCAGTGACGTATGCAGCTGACAAAAACAACCTCTGGTAGGTGCAGTCTTCCAAACCTTTGTCTTCGAAGAGCGTTATTAATGGAAATGCAAGTATAAATAATATTTTTCTGATAAATGTTTAGTTTCTCTGGGATTGATGCTTAGAATATGACCAGAACTAGATATTTTACAAGGTAGCACAATGTTTTGGAAAAAAACGAACTATTTGTATCCTTCATGTGTTTTTGCTAATTGGAGTATGTTGTGGTTAGCTTAGCAACACGCTGTTGGAAGCAGTTGTGTTTGTAGAGTATCTGAGAGGAGCGTTGTTTTGGTAAACGAGCGTTAATGGAGTTATTGGCTAGTATTTCAAATCAGTCACTAATGAGGTTCCATTTTGGTTAGCATGGCGGCTTAGAAGGTAACTGCCTATATGGACTGTAGACAGCAAGGCAGTTCACTAGGGTTTGGGAGGAGACCACTTGTCTTTGTCTTTCCTTTTTTGTTTTTCTGTCTCGGTCTCTGAGCATGATTGATTCGATCTGGTGAGCTGGTAATGCAATTATCTAATTGTGTTTGATGACAGTCTGAAATTTATGTCTCCGGAGTATATGAAAATCTATGAAATTGGTTTGTTTATGTGTGCAAATGTTCCCTAAGAGGTTTGGCATTCTCTTTTTGTTGTCCTAATTTACAAGAATCATTGGCCTCAACTGCTTTGTGTGTGTGTGTGTGTGTGTGTGTGTGTGTGTGTGTGTGTGTGTGTGTGTGTGTGTGTGTGTGTGTGAAAAATGCCACAAGTACAGACATTTACACGCATCCAACGTTTCACACGACCCCCGTGATCTTAGCTTTGAAATATTTAGATGACTTTTAAAAACTGTTACATTCTGACCTATATGAAATATCTCATAAGTTAATGGTGAATGTTCTGTTATGGAAAAGGTCAGTGTAATATATTGTTTTAATAGAGACAGTTTTTTTAACAGCCTCTTGAGAACGATGAATCTATGCTTTCACACATAGTAAAATATATAATGAACTCTGTCACGCATCGTGGTTGCAAGGAAAAGGAAAATGTTTGGTGAATGCAAATCAGAAAATCTGGGTTTTAACTTCTATTATACATTGCAATGAGGCACTTACGGATAAATCTAAGCACTAAGAGGTGTGGGGGTGCATCTTAGTCTTCTGGTTGATGGTCACCAGAGAAAACAAGAAGACACTGTAAAGTATAATACCACATACAAAATGCTAAAAATGTACTTGGATTCACAAAGCTGTTTCCAGATGTGTGACTAGATTAACAACAGCACGGGGTGAGCCTATGTTGTAGAATGAATAACACTGTGACCTGGCTATTATACAGTTAAATGATACCCTGAAAACATTTCTTTAATAATCATTCTCTAATCATAAATAAAAACTTATTCAGTCCAAGAAAAAAAAGTATGCCTTTTGATAACTAATATTACTAATTACATGTGTCTCAAGCCTTTAAACTTTTATATACATTATTCAATATTTAATATGTATATTTGTTTAACAAATTTAAATACAGATCTTCTTTTACTGCTTCGATGACTGGAATATGACATAAATGAAGATAAATTTTTGTGAATTTTATATTTTTTCCCTCGAATGATCCACATAGAACTCTATACAGTTCACATGATATTTTGAGATTGCTGTTCCCCAAACATAATCCATCACAAATAATAGATCACTTTATTGCACACAGAAATAAACGAAGAAGAAAAACAACAACTTTGAAAGACAATTTTTTGTGATGTCAATTTTTAAACCAGGCGTTATTAAAATAAGAAAAAAAACTGCCATAATTTCTGCATTCAGTAAAGCCAAGTCAGTATGTGTGTATATATATATATATATATATATATATATATATATATATATATATATATATATATATATATATATATATATATATGTGTTTTTTATTTATTATTTTTTTATCTTATACAGTTTTTTATACAAACTGAACAAAACTGCTTTAATCTGGAAACAATGATTATGACTTTTTTGAGTGCAGTGTAAAAAGGATGCTAAATTACAGCAATTTTCATAATATGCAATTTTACATTGCAATAAAAATTGCATACAAAAAAGGAGAATGAAGTCAGAAAATAATATCTGGGACTACTAGCAAAATATTCAGAGCTACAATACAACTACACAGGTCCATGTCCTCACTAACACCAAACTGTATTTGACTAGTTGTCTTCCTTAGCCCACCTAGATACATTATAGGAATGAGGACACTGACAGCTTATAGGAAACTTAATGAAAGAAATTACGTTACATTCAATACGGAAGCTGTAGGAATGACAGTTCTATTTGAATTGCTTTCAGATAGAGGCATCTTTTTATTTATTTGCTGGTTTGTTTAGAGCACTCATGCATATAACAAAACCAAAAACTAAATTACTTTAGCACGATTTGAGTATAAGAAGCAATTAATAACCCTTCTTGAATTATCACCTTACCATGGTAAAGGGGTTTGAGTACAGTACAGAGTAAGTGACGCTGCTGTGTTGCCAGGAGATTAAGCTCCTGGTAGGGTCTCACTAGGCAAATTTGTTCCAGGTGAGAGGCCAAACAAAGAATTATCCTATACACCCATTGAAGAGATTGCAAGGAAAGAGAAAGACTTGCTTTGCAAGTGTGTGGTGGCTGGGTTCTGGACCTTGAAAAATCAGGACCTTGGTTATGGAAACTAGATTTGGCAAATCCAGTGGTGACCTCTGCAGTGGGGATGGAGCCAGAATCAGTGCAGCAGTTACCAGCTGGATACAGTTGGCCTCACTTCCATGTGCAGACCTGGGTTCTGGAACCAAACTTCTGGTAAGGGGTTGGACTCTGTCCTTTTCTGGAGCTCATCAGGATGAGATACATTTCAGTAGGTATGGAAATACTAAGTCCCCTACTCTGCACCACTGATATGGGATTTAGCTTGGAAAACAAGAGGATAGAATAGTGGAGGCTTTCAGGTTTGGTTGTCCCATGGTTCTTTCAATCCTGCCAACATGAATATGTAAGCTAGAGGGATTATTTTGAGAAGTGTTCCTCTCTGAAAGAGGCAGGGCAGAAGGATTCAGAGGAACCCTGGCACATTTCCCTTGCAGAAGCCACTGAGGTAGTTAAAAGCAACAACTAAGCGTGTACAAAATTTGCTCTAAGATGCTAGGAAGAAATCAGTCTGTCTTTGACAGTGGACCAGCTTTTTCAGTCAGTCATGGATCCTGGAGGGAATCATAGGGATTTGTTAATCCAGTCTTAATGCATTTTGTCCATGTGCCCAGCGGTATGCCCAGCGGCACATTGCACATTGTAGGAGTATGGAGTACCAAGGCAGCTGATGCATGCCATTCAGTCCATATACAAATAGTCTGAATGTGTTTGCAATCTCAAGGTACAGCCAGGGGACAAAAGGTGTCTGCTTTTGGGGCCTTAGGGTGGCATCTCTGCATTATGTTGTCTATCATGTTGTCCTGATGGCCTTCAAAACTTACTTAAACTGTTTGCTAGCGAGTGTGAATCAATGGGAGTGAAGGCCAGCACCTTCAAATCTGAGGCCACTGCCTGGCTGTGATTTGTTTCCAAATGGAGGTAATCAGGTATTTTAGAAACTTGTTCATGAGTGAGGGTAGGTCAGAGCATGAGCTTTATAGATGGAACAGTGCAGCAACAGCAGTAATGCAGTCATTGTGAAGAGTGAGCTTTTAATTCAATATACATGTTCTTACTCCCGCTTGAGCATTGGGTGGTGACCGAAATAATAAGATAATCTTTACAGATGGCCAAAATTAGTTTTCTCCACAGGCTCTCTGGGCTGACCCTGAGAGAGAGTGTGAAGCTTTCATACCCAGGAGTACAGCTGAAGCTTCTCCACTTTGAAATGAGCCAGGTGAGGTTTGGACGTCTTGTTGGGATGCCTCCTGGATGCCTTCCAGAGGAGGTATTCCAGGCCTTTCCAACTAGAAACAGACCTTAGAGCAGATATTAGACGTGCTGTAGGTATTATTTCTCTCAGCTAAGAATGCCTTGGGATCAACTCAGGAGGAGCTGAAGGAATTGGCTGAAGGAGCTGAAGGAGTGACCCTTCTTATTCTGCTACCACTGCAAACCTGTCCCAGATGAGACAATAGATGGCTGGACAGAAGCAACAATTATGTTACCATTGTTGCTGATTTGATATTTCTTAATGCTATGTATTGACATTCATAAAATATTACTAAAATCTATAATAGTATTTCAGTGATACTAAAATAACACCTGCACTATTTGATCATGAAGCAAACAATACAAGGGTAGTTTGGTGAAAACGCAAACAAACTGTATTTTATAGGGAGAGCTGTAATTGTCTTTTGTTTGTTTGCTTGTCATATTCAACTAGAGCCATAATGAAAAACATTATGAAGCAATGAGTGGTCCTAGTAGGCACATAGCTGTCAGAGTTACCTGTTCTATTTCCTGTGTTCCTGTGAAATCACACTAAAAAATACAACTAAATGTGGCACCACATACAATCAGATGCTATTTTAAGCTATTTATATATTTAAGAAAAAAAATTGAGCAGAAATCAAACGTGTAACCTCTCACATTTAAGGCAAGAAAAAAGTTTTGTTCAGATCCAAGTAGCATATCAGAATCAAGCCTGGTTCGCACCTGAACAGGTCGCATTTTATATAGAATGTTAGACATAATTACTTGATTTGGAGTAAATTGTATTCATTATCTTAATTTCTGAATTAACAGCAAAGTTTAATACTTTTTATAGTTTTATCTGCATTTTCTGTTTGATATTTCTAATCAAATACACACTCTCTACTTTTTTCCTCTATCTATGACATCTGGTAATCTATCTATCCCACAATTCCACATTCATTCCTGTAGGGCTTTGTAATGCAAGTGTCCTACAGAACAATAATGCAAGGTGACAGAATCAATCAAGCACGACACAGCAATGTTTGCCATTTGTGTGTGTGTGTGTGTGTGTGTGAGTGTGTGCTCACATGCAGGGGTGGGCTTTTAGTTCCCCTAATTCTTCATTCTCACAACACAAGTGTCATCTAGCCCATTTCTCTCCCTCTTTTTCTCTACTCTATTTCTGATTATGAAAGTCATTAAGTCCATATTGATTTCACTGAAGAACACCAACATGCATGTAAAGTACAAGTTGGCGGGTGATTTGTCAGAAAGGAAAAGCATGGCAGGCAAAGGCGCAAACATATTCAGCTGTAGTAAGCCTTGTATTTTTTGGCTTCTTTTTAGACATTGTAATGTTTTATGTATCCCTTTTGTAAAAAAAAAAATATATAAAATATATATATATATATATATATATATATATATATATATATATATATATATATATATATATATATATATATATATAATCACTGGAAAATTACACAGCTGGTTATGGGATTTGTTTTGGTGTTACTTTTATAATGCAAAGCGGCTGCCCAAGGAAAAATCCCTTTTACTATTGTGTATTATACTCAGAATGTAAATTAAGAATGGAGAGGAGGTGGTCATCAGGTAGTTACTGCATTAAAAAATAAAAATAAGACTAAAAGTGTCAATAACGGGAATAATGAGTGTATGTTTAATAACACGGCTAGATGGCTCAGTGTCCCTCTGGTGTGCTGCTGTCACAAATATGCATGCTTTTTAAATTTCACAGAAAAAATAATCTTCTCTGATCCATACTTAACATCATGCATGGGTCACATTAACTGTGTTAACATACAGAGCTGGATTGTGAACCTCAGTACCCCCCACCCACCACCCTCTCATTAGTAATACAAGGCCAGTGTGACAGTAAAATAATTAGCCTGCCCTAATGCACTCGGCTATCTCTCTGACTGGATGACTGCTCAAGGCATAGCTATTAAGTTTTTGAAGGTTTTTAATTTGAAAGGGGTGGAACGTGGCATCTATCTGTGAATTAGAGAGAGAGAGAGAATTCCCTCTCCCGGGGCAAGGCCTTTTTCTCTGCCCTCATCAGTTCTCTAATTAGCTTCATTTTGTGTTATCTTTCATGATAAAGTAAAAATAATGTACATGGCTAGAGATCATGTCACTCTCATCGCTCTCTCTGAATAACTCAACAAGAACTTCTGGCAATTTAATTGAAATCTCATAGAAGTTCATTTAAATGTTACCACCCTTGAACATTATTGCACCATACTAGCTGCACTGCTATGTGATTGTTATGTTCTATATATGTTTATTGTAAAATTGTAAAATTAATTAACAATTATTAATAGTGGACATTTTATGTAATGATCAGGATGAAACTACTCTCTGTTTGTTGTCTGCCAGTGAACATTGCATGTGCTGACACCTGTCTCACAAAACCTGTTGAGTTAAGATTTAAATGAAATATAATGATACGATACGAGATTTGCACAATATGAGTGCGGTGCTCTACCAGGTGAGCTACAGAGCATGCTTACCATTTCAAAAAAACTATCTGGAGCTGATTTTGTAACACAAACATCGAAAATGCATTACTTTACAAATAAGTTACTGTCTTAACATACTGTAGTGCAAGTAACTGTGTGAAAATAAGTCTTTATGAATTGATATGTCCTTTCAGTAAATTTATTGGTGATTTGCTGTCACTAGTGGTAATTTCAGCTGGATTGTATAGAAATGTTTTAGAATTAAAAAAGTAGAGACAACCCAATATGCCTTGGTTGGAAAACTAATGTTTACTTCACATCAAAGCTCACAGTGACAACATGCATGTTTATTCTCTTTAAGCTACTGATCAACAATAGCCATTGAGAGAGAGAGAGAGTGAGATGAGCAGTCAAGATCTGTGATTTTGTTTTCTTCTTTTTTTTTTCTGTTTTTTAAAACAAATTGGAGGTTTAAATGACATTAAGGTATACTGGAAAACAAGACAAGAATGCGAGGAATAAGAATAAGAGGCAAAAGGTGCCATAGTTTTGGAGGAACGTGTCGATTCATTTCCACAAATCACAGCAATCTCAAGCTTCACCTCACTCCATGAGTTCAGCCCCTAAACCTGCTCGGTTTAATGGGTTTCTCATTTACCCTAATATTGTCCATTGTATACATCTCCATATGGGGTCATGAGATATCACATCCTGTGGATATTTAGCCTCTCTCTGTGTGTATGCGGATTATAAAAGCTTATTAGAGATGGACACAGTCCAGCAATCCAGTTTATTAAATAAAGCAGAGTGTTAAATACGAGTGAGATGGATTGTATCACACAATAGTCAGTCATGCAGCCAGACTGATTTCTGATTTCTCCATATTTTGATACTCACACTGTCTCTGAGAAATTCACCCGAGAAGGAGAAATTCATTAAGAATGAATTGTGCCTGCTGATAGCCTCATTTAATCTCAGTAAAAGCGTCTAAACATATTCAAAACAACTTCAATTTACTTGAGAAGCAACATTGCATAAGATATTACATAAGACTTGTTTTCAGAGAATACATTTTTTAGCCCAATGGCAATTTTGTAAGCATAAATAATGTAAAATCTAAACAGAATGACAAATGGGAAATGAATGATTAAGTATATATATATATATATATACACTTCATATGTCTAACTTTTCTTCTCCAATAAATGTTTTTTATCTTAAGCTTAAGGAGACTTATTTTTTAATTACTTAATATGTACTTAATATGTAATTAAGTACATTTTAAGTAATTGCTGGATGAATTTTGGGCACTTGTACACAAACAAAATGAAATTCTGCTTTTTGTATAAACCAAACACCATGTGATATTTTGAGTTATATCATGACGACAGGGGTCTTGCTTGGAGCTCTGATTAGCTCTGATTAAGAGAAAATGCCTATGAAATTTGGCAAGTGGTTAACTAATACTGAGCCCCTCCCTGTCATGCTGGTATAAATAGGCGACAGGTGTAACCACTCATCAGATTTTGCTTTGGAGCCGACAGTTCGAGCACTAGCTTTGCTGTGCTACACAAGCGAGGAAAAGCTGAAACAGAAGCTGTTCCAGCGATTCCTCTGGGTGTCTCACCTAAAAAATCTATTTCGTTTCGCATCTTTTTAAAGATGCCGTTTCAGCTCTGTCCTCTTGGATGCAGTCGTTACCTGACCTTGATCGATGGCCACAAGCACGTTTGGGCTGGGAACATGTTCTCATTGCGAGGCCATTTCCCTGACGGTGTTGCGATCCAACCTCTCTATCCTTTGGGATAAAGTGGCACTTTCTGTGTTCAACCTGCCTGGTTTTTCTCCTTTAAGCAGAGGATCATCTGCTGACACATTGGGGGGACTGAAGGCTACGGTGAATGCTGCTCTGCGGGTTCCAGCCCCACGGACCACTCACTCCTCCTGTGGGACCTGTGTCGTCCGGCTGCCAAGTGATGTGGAGGGACCATCTCACAGCGGTACAATTGTTTTGTTCGGTGCAGCGAGAGATGTCAGATGTCAATCACTGAATCAAGGGCAGGCCAGGACGCTCCCGTCTTATGCAAGAAGATTGCTGTCCTCTTGGCAAAGGATGAAATCGAACCCGTCCCTGCAGCTGAGATGGAGAGGGGGTTTCTCAGCCCCTACTTTGTCATGCCTAAGAAAGGTGGTGGCCTTCAACTGATCCTAGATCTGCGTGTTTTGAACCGGGTCCTGCACAAGCTCCCATTCAAAATTCTCATGCAGAAACACATCATCAGATGTGTGCAGCACTAGGACTGGTTTGCAGTAGTCAACCTGAAGGATACGTATTTCCATGTCTCCATTCTTCCTCACCACAGACCGTTCCTACAGTTTGCGTTCAAAGGATGAGCAAGACAGCACAAAGTCCTCCCCTTTGGGCTCTCCTTGTCTCTGCATGTCTTTACGAAGGTCGTAGAGAGTGCCCTTTGGAAGTGGGTGTCAGACTCCTCAACTATCTTGATGCATCTAGCTCTACAGCACTTCTGGCTGCTGCTGCAAGACAAGCATGGTCCGCATGGTCAATACTGTGGCTGTGTTGTACATCAACCAACAGGGGGGTCTATGATCACACCAGACAGAAGGATGGCTTCAGGAAGGACAAGGAACAGGTTCTGTTGGTTGCACCAGACTGGCCCACCCGGACTTGGTTTTCAGAAATCAACCTCTGTTGTCCTGGCTGGGCTTCAGAGAGGTCCCTTTGAGCCTCTGGAGTCAGTCAAGCTTAAGTTCCTATCTGTTAAGGCAGTGCTCCTGACCTCTCTCACTTTCTGAGACATTGGCCTGGATACATGCCTAAGGTTCCCACCATGCCTTTTTGAAATCAGGTGGTGAACCTGCAAGCACAGCCCCTGGAGGGAGCAGATCCAGCCTTGGCGTTTCTGTGTCCCATCAGAGATCTAAGCAACTTTTTTTTTTTATCACAGAGGTCAGCAAGCAGAGGTTGGCCCACTGGATAGTGGATGCCATCACCTTGGCTTACCAGGCCCAAGGTGAGCCATGCCCCCTAGAGATGAGGGCTCACTCCATCCAGGGTGTTGCCTCCTCCTTTGCATTGGTGCACGGTGCCTCTCCGGCAGACATCTGCATTGCTGCAGGATGGGTGTCATTGAACACTTTCGCAACAGATAATTGACGGGAAGAGATGGCCGGTGTCACACTTGCTGTGCCATTCCCCCACAAACAGGGATGCGAGCGTCGTTTTCTCTTCCAGTAAGTTATCCAGTGGAGCTTCCTCTGGCACCCTTGGTAGCCAAACTCAGCGGAGCAGTCTGATACCAGGCCCAGTATCGGTGTAGCTTGCTCTGTTCCAGGTAGTCCTTGTACGGGGCTATGTGCTCCAAATAACTGATTCTCCACAGGAGATTCTATATGTGTATCTTCCACGATAAGGTTTCCTTTTGGTAAACATGTGTCTTCCTTTGACAGAGTGTTCTCTCTGTCTCTGCTGCCAGTTGTTCCTCTCCTTCCTGGGATAGGACCTGCCACAAAGATAAGTCATATGTTATACTGCCCCAACCTCAAGTCAGTACATACCAACATTCCACATGTTACCTCCCCTTTCACAGGATGTGGTCTCCGTAGCGTCCTTCTTAGGAAGACCCACTTCTCCATTGTTCTGCCTACTGTAACAACAAATAGAAGAGGTTAGCACCCTTTTAGAATGTTGGAAGTCCTTCTGGTAGAAGTTTTTCTGTTTCAGGAACAGCGGGTTGGCTTCTCCAGCAGTCATGTCAGCGAATTGCTCTGGGGAAATGGGAAAGTTCCAACCTTTGTATAGCATTTGACTGACATGCACTGCTTGCCAACTTCATTGATGGAGGGAACGGAGACGTTATGTCCCCTTGCCACAACCTCAAACCATTGCTGAGAGCTGGGACTTGGTTTTCGGCTCCGCATCAAATCTTAGTTAACCACTTGCCATGGCATTTTCTCTTAATCAAAGCTAATCGAGGCTCCAAGCAAGACCCTAGTCATGACATAACGCCTCCATTCCCTCCATTAGGGAACGAGGGTTACATACGTAACCCAATACGATTTGTTGCGATCTGTTTATGTTGACGTCAATGCCTAAATAGATACGTGCACTACAATAAAGGCGTCTACAAAGGTAATGGGTTGACAGACTTTTTCTAAAACCTTTTGTGACATTTCCTCAGTAAAATAGCATAATTTCAAACATGTACATGCCCTTATGCATGTTCAGCATATTAAACATAACTGGTGTAAGTTTGTGCATGTAAACACATTCACTTGTTCACTGAAACAGCTTAGTTTGCTTATATCAGAAAATAAAGTTTGGGATGGCACAACGTTTTCGGTTTATTTTGTTTTGTTTTTTTTTTTTCAAAATGTCCACTACAGTTAAAATATTTAATGCCATATTTCATTTGTTGATTTATTTGTCTGTTTGGTTGCTTATTTAATTTACACAATATAATAATAATTATAATAAAATAAATTAATTCACAATACTATGCACACAGTGTGCATAGTATTGTGAATTAATTATTTAGTCTTTAGTATTTAACTTTTAATTATTAAACAATACATTATTATTATATTTATACATTTAATCATTATTTCATGTTTCTTTTCCAATTTAATTAATTAGTTTGAATAAAATAAAAACAATAAATACACATATCCACATACATTAATTATACTATATATTTAAGTTAAAAATAATATAGAGCTAACTTAAAAAATCAATCATGTCGCAAGTGTCTGTCTTAAGTGAAAGGCTTCTTTAATCAATCATTTTAATGTGATGCACTTCATCACATGTAATAAACTAGCTAGAAATGCACAAAACCAGCACTATCCAGCATGAACCAGTCTGAAAGGTTACAATGGTCTAACCTGATCTTTTCAGCAGGGTTTTCCTCCCAATTCAGACTGTGTGCTGGAACAAAGACAAGACGGCCCATGTGTTTGCAGTCAGTCAGAACGTAATGGGCTAAACGAACCTTTGGCTACGGTGCTAAGATGAGCTAATAGAAAGATTAGCCATGTTTCCTGTCTGTGAGCTCAGGTGAGGCTGCTCATCTCTGGCTCAAATCCTGCACGTTATCAGTGCAGACACACGCCTCACGCCTGTTTGTCTGCTCTAATTTGAATGAGAAAATTCTATTCATCAATATAATTCCCCCTGGCTAATGTGCTTACCCCGACGGACACCAAACATCTGCACGACAATAATCCAACACGCGGAAAGCTAATCTGGAAGAGCGGTCAGTGTGAGGGAGTGTTTGTCTTGCCGGGGTTGTGCAGGTCTAGAGCCTCGGTTTTTAATGAAGGGTGATTGTATGTGTTTTGTGAGGGAGTTTGCTAATGGATTGAAAGTCTTTGTCAGACACATGAATTCCCGGTGCTGTCAGGCAGCATCACAGCAGAGCGCTCATGAAGGCTGCAGAGGTCCCAGCACACCACACCACCTGCTGCTGCCCCATCTGCTGTGCCAGCACTCACTATTACATTCACTCGCACATTCATAGATACACCTTCGTACACTTACACTACTAGTCAAAAGTTTCAAATAATTATGATTTTAGAATATTTTGGATTATGCTTATTAATGCTACATTTATTTGATCAATGCAGTAAAAACAGCAACATTGTGAAGTATTATTACAATGTTACTATTATTCTGTAGTTATTCCAATAGAACTGTTTTATATATTTTAATGTATTTTAAAGTTAAATTTTTTTCCAGTAATGCCAAAACTTAATTTTGAGCAACCATTGTTCCCAACATTCTAATATTCTGATAAGTGTTCATTAATTAAAGAAAGTTCTTATTATAAATGCTAATAAGCATTTCTGCTGTTAATATTCAGAATATTCCGAATTTCCCTAAAAAAATAAATATAAAGAAAGAAATAAAGACAACAGATAGTTAAAAATGCATCGTTAATGCCTATAATGCACCCTTTCTGAAAAACAAATATGATTATTATTATTATAATTTATTAATATTTAATATAATAATGGTTACACGTTAAAATAGGTAACACCTGTTAACTATTAACTGCTACTTTTCCCACAGTTACTTAATTTGCTGCTTATTAATAGTTGGGGTAGTTGTTAAGTTTAGGTATTGGGTAAGATTAGGGATGTAGAATAATTAATAATATATATATATATATATATATATATATATATATATATATATATATATATATATATATATATATATATATATGTGTGTGTGTATATATATATATATATATATATATATATATATATATATATATATATATATATATATATATATATATATATATATATGTGTGTATGTATATATAGGTAACACTTTATTTTATGGTTACACTAATTAGTAGCTCTTATTCTATATCCCCCATTTAAAAGAGCATTATATATTTTTACATTTTTTTTTTTTTTTTTTTTTTTTTTTTAAAGACAAGTAGATGTGGTGTTGTCTCAGACCCAGAGATGGCAGTCTTTCTGAAGCTAGCAGTGTGTTCTGCTGACACACAGATCCCTCAGAGCAGATCTAGTCATTGGGGAGAGAGACTGATTCAATCAGAAGATAGTTTGATTATGTTGTCATGGCGACAGCATCCCTGGAGCACACGGCATGACTGATCAACGGAAAGACCGAAAGAGAAAAAAACAATGAGTACGAAACATTCAAATTGTATACACAACAACCTTTTAGCATCCAGAATTAAAGAATCAGCATTAAAACATGAAATAAAGCCGACGATGGCAGATCTACTGGCTTTTTGGATTCAGTTTTACATCTGCACTTCTTCTGTAACCCAGCAGTAAGGTCATCAGTCTTTTGCATTAAAGCTCACTCACTGAGAGGATTGGGTGTGTGTGGCTGCTTCTTATTACACAACCCTTAACTGAACTTCTAATACTGCAGCTTACTCATACTTAATGTATTTATGTAATAATGCTGTCAATATGTTAGAAGAACAACCAAATACTTAAAAACCCAAAGGGCCAGGATTTTCTCAGGACAAGGGGTCATTTGAGTTCGCATGACTTAAAATTGAGGCTATGGAACTTTTTAGATGTAATGCAACAGAACAGTTAACATTAAAATTTAAAAGATTTTTCAGATCTGTTAAATATATCTTTTAGATTGATCTTTCTGTCTGTCTGTAGATATATATATATATATATATATATATATATATATATATATATGTGTGTGTGTGTGTGTGTGTGTGTGTGTGTGTGTGTGTGTGTGTGTGTGTGTGAGTACAATTTTATTATTATTATTATTATTATTATTATTATTATTATTATTATTATTATTATTATTATTTATTCACTCTCAGTAAGCATAACATATTTCATAAATTAATTAATTAATTAATTAATACATAAACAATGATTTAATCTTCCTTATAGCCACATAAGTAGGTTAAGCTATCCAGTATGTAATACATTATAAATAGTTAAACACATTATTTTCTTTATTTGAAATCTGAAATTTATTGTACTATGTATTTCTGAATCACTGTTTGTACTTTCCTTGAAATATCCACAGGAGGTTCTTATACTGCCAATAGGCACCACAGGGCTGAACCAACCAAGCTGTTTATAATGGTGTTTCTCAGAAAGACAAACAAGTCACTATACCAACCCCGTCATCCATCTCTAATATTCTTACTACTATTCAGTTAGTTTTAACAGTAAAATCATTACTTGAATGTACCCACACTGCCTTCCCAATTTAAACAACCTTAATTTCCCATGCATTTATCAGTAACCCAAAGCTTTTCTTCACCCCAATTTACTCTCGCTGATGAAAATCTTCCATTACTTTGTTACTGTCATCTTGTTCTTTAACTTTAACTCATCTGCATGCTGATGTGGTCTTAATGAAGTTCTTGTGTAATTTGAAGGCGCACTTAAGGAATAAAAATTCTTGTCTTGCACCGACCTACATCTTGTAACTTGTATAACTTTGTCTGGGGAACACAAACATATTCTCAGAGCCAAGATGACCAGAGATGTGCCTCTTTTTAGCTTTGGAGAGGGCATTAGAATCAACACAGAACACAGCAACAGGTTTGCAGCCTTTCTTAGATTCCCTTTTTGGCAGTAATGTAAAAAAACAACCATCCCGCTGTTCAATAGTAGCTGCCCTTCAGCAAGGCTTTCAGTGGGTACTGCCAGCAGGTTTTGCCCCTATTGCACTTCAAAATGATTTATAAAAGTCCATAGGGATCCCATCAATTCCTGGGGCAAGACCATTAGCCATGCCTTGTACTGCCGAGTACAATTCATGCACTGATAATGGCCTTACCAACTCAGCATTTGCTTCCATTTGTACCTGTGGAACTCTTAATAGTAACTCTGTATTGCCTCTAAGCCACCATTTAACAGTATTTTCAGAATGAGTCTTCCGTGCAGGATATATCAGTCCTTTTACCTTTTCCTTGAACTATTCTATTGATTCTTCAGGCGGCTGAATCGGTACATTTTTAGACCTAACTGAACTATACATTTGTGATATACTTATGTTTTGTTAAACTTTTCTTTCTGTCTCTTTTTTTTTCTTTTGCAAACTCAGTGAGCAACTGATGATATGAAAAGATCTTAAGAATATGATCGCCAAAGATACCATTCTCTACTTATCTATCTACGGGGTGAGCCATCCAGATCTATCTTGAGCATCTTAAGCGATTAATCTTACTGACCGATCCTCCATAAATAAACACACAGACATTTTTTTTAATTATATTATATTCCAAACACTTAAAACAACTAATAAACTGGTAAAGTCATCCAGTTTTTACATCTATGGTCGTGTTATCAATTAACAGCAAATATTTATTCAGGGCTTCCGCTGTGTTCACATTCAGAGTTGACAGGTGAAAACTGACAGACAAATATTAGCCCTATTTTCTCACAGTGCAGAGCAAATATTTCACACTAGAAACTCATCTGACCTTTGGCGTTTACAAAAGTGTGTGTGTGTGTGTGTTTCCATATGTGTGTGCTTTTCATTAAAACAGATGGGTCATAGCCCCTGCCACCGCAGACATGTTAGATAGGACACTGCTCAACCGCATGCTACGGCTGACTACACCAGCCCTTCTATTTATATTAGCACCCTTTCTCTCATACAAGACGCGTTGGATTCTGCTATTAACTCCTGCGTTTTAATAGTGTCCACATACCCGCATTCTTACTGATTTATGAAATTAATCAACTACTTCAATGTCTAAAAGCAACAACAACAAAAACAAATTTAATTTACCACCACCCCAAGCGCACACATATTAATTAGTCAGCAGTTCAAGGCGATGACAACCACTTTTGTCTTCATTACCCTCAGAGAATCCAATTTAGCCAATAAAATAGATGCAGTTGTGTTTGGCATGTACAGCGAGACAGCAATGTAATGCAAGGGTCAAGGGTCTGTATATGAGGGACTCGTGGTTGACTGTTTTTTTTTTCCCCCCTGCACCTTGATTAAAGACCCTGTCAGAGATCCACTTTACGCTGATAGCATCTTCTGCGCGTCCCGTTCATGGCTCTCCTAACCTACGTGGCTGAGAATCGATCCCACAGAAAAGTGTAAAATCTGATAGCAATGCAAAATCACAGAGATAGCCAACTGTTCATTACAGTCGCACACTGTACGCGTAACTCATTGTGATACTAACATAAACTCTTCTTTATAGTAGAAAATAAGGTTTCGTAACACTTTAGTATAGCGGCCAGTTCTCACTATTAACCAGTTGCTTATTAGCATGCCTATTATTAAAATATTGACAGTTTATTAGTACCTATAAAAGTCAAATTCTGCATGACCATATTCAACATCCGACCTGGACTCATTAAAATATGTACCTCTGTGCACGTTTTCCGCAAACACAGTTTTTGCATATTTCACTGCACGTTTCGCCTCAGTGAAGAGAAGTGTCCACTGAGTGGCGCTTAAAACACAGGTTCAATACGTGAACCCTGGAACTTTTTTAATACGTTGAGATAGGTATGTATTGTGGTATTGTGGTGGTTCAGATTTGAAATATCCGGACTGTTGCTAAAAGCTAATGCTCTATCATGTTGGAAATACGCCTTATACCAATAATAATAATAATATAAAATTTATAAATGATATAAAATCTAAAAAAGAAAAGCGTTTACATCTACTTGTTTACTAAGTTATTTGGGAAACCAACAATTGTGCTTCTGTGGCATCACTGTGAAAACTCAACATTTTGGATCTTTTATTTTTAATAGCGCACGCTAATTTCAAGGACGAAACCCAAAAGATCCTCTATTCGCAAAGCAAATATTAAATCTATAGTAAAATGTGACACAAAATCCTTCCTCAGATCTAGTTAAGACCTATTATTGTGCAGAACTTTTGCTTGAATTATTGCAATTCCTTCCAGCTCATCAGCCGCTAGGCAACGTTGTTACAATGATGATATTCAAAAACAAATGAGGTTGCAAATATACTGTAATGGCCAGACAAAACATCTTATTTCCTTCATTCGAAACACTGCAGTTGCACATTTAGCATAATACAATACCCCCCAGAAAATAGGCTCTGTTGACTAAAATAGAGAATGAATACAATACAAATAAAAGAGATCTGTCACCGCAGTATAATATCACATATAAATTGCATGTGGTCCATTAATAAGTTGCAGGCCCAGTGGAACTGCGCATTGTTCTTGATAAAAATAACTCAGGGACATTCGCAATAGCACAGTGACCAATAAGGACCCCTGGTTTTTCAAACAGTAAATCTTCTGAAATCTTCTGTAAAAATGAATTGATTGCGTTCAGCTGCAACCTCTGGCATATAAATCTCTGATACAAAAACCATATAAAAAAGCAAATATGCAGACTGAGAGCAAACGTAGCAGGATTATACAAATTGATCATAATCAATAATATACGTCGACATATTCGTACCATTGTTCCTTATCCTTTCAGACACCCTTTATAAAGAACAGAAAGTGGTTTTGAATCTAATCAAAAACCAGTGAATCGTAAATTCAGTCAATTTGCTGTCAAGATTCGCTCGCCTAGTCAGAATGTAATCCAGAGCCCGATGCAAATAAGTGTTTTCTTTGTGTGTCCACGGTTTGCATTAATGTAAACTATCTATTGTCTGTTTTGTTGACACCATATCGATAGTAGTATTACAGTACTGTAGTTAAAGTGGTTCAGATGTGACTTACCTATTCCCATATCTAAATATTTAGATTTTCAAGGGTAATGAAGTGGCTTAGATAATGAACCCCCGTCCCTGACCGCCTTCCTTCACGCTCAAGCTATGGATGTGGTCTAATATGTAAATGAGCACCCTGTTTGGAACATGTTTTGTTTTGCATGTTTTTGCGATTTGCAAGTATGATTTGTAAATGCAAACTGTGCGAAATACAGAAAACAAGGCTGTATTTTTTTTTTTTTTTTTCCGAAGGTTGTCAGAGGTTTGGTGAATATATTTTAGATTTCATTAATTGTCTTTCAACTTTTCCATTTTTAATTTTATTTTTATTTAATTATTTGCTTCGTAACTGGGTGGCAGTCTAGAGAGTTCCGCTGCTTGAAGTAGATTGAAATATTTTTACTTGTATGATAATTTGTTTAATTATAGCAGTCGTTTCATTAGGCGTAAAGCATTCGATATAACAAATAGAAGTATGTTCAGAGAGTTTGGGGATTTGAAAACAGAGAAAGTGAGAGGCAAATGTCACTAAGAGCAGTTACCATGACGATGCAACACCTGAAAATTGATTTTACAGGATGGAGGGATGTTTTTAGCTCGTTGTGAGGGACTTTGGGTCCGTACCCTGGTGTAATGCATTTTAAAACTGGTAACTCTAAAGAGGTTGTGGTTGTGGTTCCTAAATGTGTTTGATGAACAGTAAAGAGGTATTAAAGCACAGTCAAGGGAAATGGACCTGAAGGAGACCACCCACCCCTGCAGCAGGGATTAGCAGTTCTCTTCTCACTTTAAATCTGAGATGTCATAAGTATACATTCAATATAAGTTTGTTTATTCATTGGAACAGAAATTTAGCATTGCGTCACATACTCACCAAGTGAATGGGTGCCGTCAGAATGTCCAAACAGCTGATAAAAACATCACAATAATCTACAAGATATCCACATGATTCCAATCCATGAATTATCATATCGTGCAGCAAAAAATAAACAATGTTTTCACTATCGTTTTTCAATATGCTTTTCAAAATGCTCATTTAAACATACAGTATGAACTGCTTCATTGAAATTGACAGTTTAAACTAAATTACAGAAATGAGTTAAACTAATCATCACTATAACATTTTTGCTAAATTTAAATCAGAGAAAGTATTAAAATAATAACTTAATAATCTTACTGGTCTGACTGCATCGTATTGCTTGATTTTGAATTGCCAGGCAAACCATCACGAAAATATCCTAAATACTAGATAATTTACTATGTACCATATATATTTCTTTTCCTGCACACTATAAGCAATATCAACTGCAATATCTTTATTGATTTGTTAAACCTTAATGCATATTTAAAGGACAAAAATGTTGTGCAGTACCCCAGGGAAAAAAAAAATTCTGCTAAAATATATTTCAAAAATATTGATTTAATGCTGCCTACTACTAATATAGTATATATGAAGAGTTTGGATGCAAAAGCCTATATTTGTCAAAATGATATAATGATAGTGAATGCCCTCCCCTCAACTATAAACTTTGTACAATAAAATATCATGCCATTTTACTTTTAGTGCTCTTTTATATAAAACTTTGTATAGAATGTGAAAACTGATGTAGTCTTTGAACTGAAATGCAGCAAGTGTGGCTCTGAGAAAATAGAGGGGAATCCTTCTTTTAGGTGATTAGAAAGGATTGTGTTGGCAAGGGATTTTTCTTTTGGTAATATTTATGAAATTTACATACCAAGATGCACATTTTGATATTGTGTGTGCAGGCTTTGAAATGGTCTGTGCATGTTTTGAAGGAAAGCACAGTGCATGTAGGGGGCGTGGCCTCGAAATGTGCTATGCATTGTTACCAAAATTAAAGATGCAAGGGGGGCAGGGTTTGTATAAACACTTTTCTGTGCAGGCTTGTGGAAATATGGTCTGTGTGCCTGCCTCTAGGAAATGTCCTTTTTACAGGGAAACAACATGCTCCTTAATTTAGCGAAGGAACCCCAGTCGCCCCTCGGTTTATATTGAAATCCTGCAACATTTTCTTAATTTAAGACCTGCATTTTGATGCGTTTTAATACTGACGTATTACGTCATCCGCCTTGACTGCTTCAGGTTTCCACAGCCAAGAGAAGTTAGAAAAAAAGAGTTTATTACGTTCGAAATATGAATATTTATCGTACAAAAATGCATGGATTCGCTACAGGGGGTCTTTATTCAGAAGTCCTACTAAGGATATATGTGATTGTGCTAAAGTGGGAATATTGCAAGTGTGTATAGAATAGAGTCGAATAGAAATAGATGCATTTTAAATATATTTAAATTTTGGGTGATCATGCATTAATTATAAACACAAGCATGTTTGTTGTTGTTGTTTTTTTTCCAATTTTTTTTTTCCAGACATTATATAAACAGCTTGCAAGAATTTAAGCTCCATTTAAAAATTCTGATATTATATTAAAATAACAGGAACAAGTGGAGAGGGTTTGCGTGAAATGTCCAGATGGCATCGCTTTTAAATAAATGCATATGTTTATCTCGGATTTAATCTCAGAAATATGTAGAAATTCCATTTCTTTTGAAACGAATATTAATCATATTAGCAGCCATATGTTCAGCTGGTAATGACTGCTCATGCTAGCATGCTGTGTTAGCGATGTGACACATTGTTAATGTAGCTAAAATAAACATAATGACCATCATAAAAAAAGCTGTAATTTACAGAGTCATACAGAGAGTTTAAATACAGCGTCTAGTCAGAAAATGAGGGACCGATGACATAAAGACAGTGAAAGGGGCCAAATTATATTTTTCTTGAGTTCCACGTATAATATTGGTATTTTTTCCCTCATTTGCCTTTCATGTGCCTCTTCGCGTATAGTCTATAATGGCCCCATCCTTTCATAGCAGCCTCATTGAAAAAGCTTAAATTACGTAAGATAGATTCAAAATAAATAAATTAATTAATTAAAATAAATAAATAAATAAATCTGCTACATGCTTTTAAATAAAAGTGCTACATGCTGCTAAGAACTATGCAAATTCATTTTTACCTAAGTAAAAAGTGAAAATGTAACTAAAGTTTGAAGTTTTAAAAAAAGGAAGAATAAAGGCACACTGTGAGAAATAAAATTGCAACTCGAAGCTATAAAGGAACAATTATGTGAAATGAAGCTATATAAAGTCACATTGTAAGGTTCAAAGTGACATTGAGAAATATAATGTCACATTTGGGAGATTTAAAACCACAATCACCTTTTGTTTTAGTCTGAGGTGGAAACAGACTTTCATAATTCCTGCCAATTCACTTTTATCATCTGTTCTTCTGGTGTTTAAAATTAAATCAACTCAGCAGGAGTGCTGCCAAGCTCTGAATAGTGAAAAGGCGTCATTAATGGGCTCAGTACATGTAAACTGTCACATGTTCAACTGTATGAATGTAGTCTGTCTGATATCAGAAAGTGTTTGCATCGTGTTTTAATAAATAACCACACAAACCACAAAAAAAGCACAAACCTTATTATTACATAAGTAATTAAATAAAGATGCTTTAGAGTTAACATTAAATGCAGAACTTTAGAGTGCTTTTTCATGGGACTGAAGTGCATCTTTCTATGTAACTTCATAATTATACTTTTATTATTTTTGAAATTTGGATAAAAATGCACTGACACTCATCTAGGTTAAACTAAAATGTCATTTATGTTGAAAATTGTATGTTATCCTATTTAAATATATTTGCGATTAAACATTTGTAATGATGAAGTTGCAATTTAGTACATTTAAAATGTATTTAATTAACATCAAAATTACATTCATGCATTTTATATTTGGTTTAAAACTAAATAGTATTATTATTATAAAATGCTGATATAAGATACTCTCTTTAAGAGGCTTTTTAGTCCGTTTACTTGTCTTTTTTTAACTACACTTTTAAGATTTGATCTACAAGTGCACATTTAGTCAAATTAAGCTCACTTATTTTCCATAAGGGCGCCTCTTTTGGACAGAGAAGGAAGCTTTGAGGGCAGTATGTTTTCACAGCACAAAGTCTTATCACAAAAGATCAAGGAAAAATTGATTGATGAATAAGAAGAAGTGACAGAAGAATTTCACAGCTACAATTGCAACCGACATTTGAGACATTAACACAAGACTTGCGACCTGTGATCTGTGAGTGTGTGTGTGTGTGTGTGTGTGTGTGTGTGTGCGCGATCACAAAAACTCTTTTCATTCACACTGTCATATCTCTCTCTGTCCAAAGTCTGTTGTTTGTCATCTCCTCAGAGATGCACTTCTTTGCTGGGTTGCTCTGCTCTGTCAGCCCTGCTCATTTCTATAATCATGCTTTCAGCATCTAAGATAGGCGACCTAAAACAATTATGTCATAGTCACATGTCATTGTGTATTTCAACTGTTGAATACACAAGGAAAAATTCTGAAGACTGTGCTGGATGTTCTTTAACATGCGTTTAAGCCAATGGGCTACTGGAACACTCAAACTTCAAAAAGTACCATAACAGTATTTGTCTTTATTATAGATATGTGTGAGGAAAAGACTGAAACTTAAAAACAAAGTTCAACCAAAAACATTTACTCCTCCCTCAGGTCAACCAAGATTATGTCACTTAAACAAGAGTGTATGCTCTGGATTGAATGGGTGCCATAAGAACGAGAATCCAAATAGCAAAACATCACGACAGTCCATCAGTTACACTCTGCACGTTTGTAACAAACAGATGTATTATTAAGATGTTTGGTCACACTTTATATTAGGTGCGCTTAACTACTATGTACTTGCATCCAAAAATAACTGTCTGAATCAGGAGAGAAATAAGCAGCTGAGCTCTGACGGCACCTATTCACAGCAGATGAGCAACTGATGGAAGGCTACATTTCTCGAGAATAATGCTTTTACATGTTGTTTTAAAAAAAAATTATCCCTTTATTCCAACTGAAAAGGACATTTTAAAGTGCATGCATGTAAGGTCTCTTAATGCCCCGATATACAAATATTATTGCAGAATGAACTGAAATTTTCAGAACAAACAGGTCACAACTAAGCTCGTTTTGGCAGTTTGAATCGGTTCACCAAAGCTACATTTTTGGGGAGTTCGTTTTGAGTCCTAAACACCTTTAAACTACCATTGGTTTGAAGCGGTTGCGCAATCGGTGGTTGTGAAACTCCACCTTCTTTGACAAGGGTTTATTTTTCCCGGTTCGTTTCTCATTCAGCCGAGGTGAGGCAAGGGGAAAACATCTCCAAGTCACTATATATATAACTCTATATAAGTTTTCCACGAAAAGAACTAAACGAAAGGTAGCAAGCAAATAAATATCACACCATACTGCTGCTGCTGTTGTTGGTCTTCTTTCAAAACAAAATTAAAAGGTGTACATTAAATAAACCTTTGTTTTTATCAAACTTACAGGCTAGTCGTGAGCTTCGTGTCATGTTTCCACGGATTCAAACCCTGCCTCCAGCGGCGCGGGGGTTTGTCAGAATGTTCGGAAACGGTATATCGTTGCTCAGCCTTTTCGAACTTATTTTTTCGCCTGAAGTACATCAGGGGCTTTATTGATGAGAACTCAGGAAAACAGGACTAACAGCTGCTATAAGAACATAGTCTCTGTACACCGAGGCTCTATTTGAGCCTGTAGACGTCAGTGCAGCTGTGAGCAATTATTCCCATCACAATAATCCTTTCAAACACAAAGGCTGCACCTGAAAGCTAAGGTAGCTGTCTTGGTGCCTTGTTACCCAGTCAGTCAATGACTTCATAGAGTTTTTGTATGTAAGTGCCTCATAAGGAAACTGATTTCAGACGGACTTCCAGGGCACCATGGTGTAATGCTGTAGCTTATAAAACAAATCCAGCTTCAGTTATACTAAAGTAAATGTTAAAATATATAGTTATTGGTGAGGTTTGTGTTTAGGAATAGGGGTTGGGTTTCTACACTAAATCATATGACTGTGCATATGCTGAAATTTTTCATCAACATTTTATAGGTACATTTTAAAATGAAAAATAATAATAATAATAATAAAAAGATTTTGTGCTGGCATATGTAACCTGTTATCACTAACGCAGTGTAAAGCAGACAACATGCAGAAGGAAAGTGAGCACCAACGACAGATATTTCATGAACGTACTGGAGATAGTTTTTTGTTTTTTTATGATGAGGCTTCTGGAGCTTTAACTATTCTGTCTTATACTGTCTTATACAGACTTGAGACTTACTCATATGCTTTTTAGACTTACAAAGGCTCACATACAGGGGTCAAATTGAAACTAGCTTCTATAACTCTCTCACTTTCCCTCCGTCTCGGAGGCTTTGGCATTAATTTACACATCTGCTGGGTGGAGAGTTGAAGTCTGATATTTCTGTTATGCTAGTTTATCTCTCCTTACAGTTTAATGCCAAGAATGTTCCAACAGCTCAGACACATTGAGTACTGCCTGTTTTAATGATCTCTCTCGCTCTCTCTCTCGCTCTTCTATTTTTTCCTAACTCTCTCTAAATATTTTTTTGTAGTAGTTTCAAGTAGTGCCTACTAACACCTATTTGAAATTTCTAATGGTAGTGTTTAATGTTCTGAATGCAGTCAATGCCCTTTTCTATTGTCATAAAGTGGTAAAATGCAAAAACGCAGATGCATTATTTTAATATTAATTAAAACCCCATCTTTTTTTTCCTAGTATACTATATGTGTTTCCCGGAAACTGTAAACAAACATCTGCCAATAAATGCATGCTCAAAGACATTACACGCATACAGGTAAAGCTGAGGTTTCTATGGTAACGTTGTGATGGACAAGAATCCCACCTGGATGTCTGCTCAATGATTTTCCATTCTCAGTGTTTAGAAAGTGAAATCTTATAATATCTCTCCCTTCAGCAGTCAGAGTCCGTCCGACACAGCCCGGCTTTGCTCACTTCCTATAAAGGACTGAGCTTTGGCTGACCCATATGCACAAAGGCTGAAGAGCAGCGCTTTATTCCGCTTTCAGACAGACTGAATGAAATCTAATCACTCCATCTACTTTTCAAACCATTTGTTCTGCAGTCTATTTCATTATTTATTTTTCTGTATTTATTTTCTGACTACACCAGTGTTTATATGCGAATTTCAGTATTTTCAAGGCAAGATAATCAAAATGCATGAAGTCAGCTAAACTTCTGTTCAGAAGCAGAATTCATTGTACATTATAAGATTAACCTTTCATCAAAATGTATTAACTTGCTTCTCTTCCGACTTTCCTTTTTGGCTTAATTTTCCAAACGTCTTTTATTTTTCAATCCCTTCACTCCAGATCTGGCTCTGTTCCCAACTTTCACAACCCAATTAATTCTCAATGGATAAAATCAAGCCCACCCTAATTTCTTCTTGTTAAATAACCTTCTATGTAAATATGCATGCAAGTGGCATCTAATTGTCAATACAATTTGTTATGCCAGTGTCAAAGACTAATTATTTCTTAGCAAAATTTTTAACGAACAATACAGTTTAACCAGTGGGATGTCACAAAACCAGCAATATCCAAATTAGACATTTTATAAATAAATAAATGCATGTATTAAGATGTTTTAAGATATGAAACCTGCAGGATGTTTTGCTAATAGCTTTTAAAGACGATAACTCGATTCCTCATCCCATGACCCTGCTAAACTATGCCGGAAGGAGAACATTTCTCTTGTGCTATGCTAATGTTTAGCGCTAAGCACGGTGACTCTCCTGTTAGTGCATCTGATCGATCTGCGTGAGGGACGAATCCACCTCATCAGAGACCTCTCTGCTAACCTCAGCTCTACCTGCCCATTGAGCTGACCTGAGCCCAGATCAATACTGATGTGACCTTGGAACCAAATCCCCAAGGTCATGTGGTGAGAAATTGAAATTGATAGAGAAATCCTTAAGGGTAGCAGTGCAAACAGGCCTGGATTAGCACTTCTGGTGCTGTCAGCCTAACCACTAGCACATGCAAACAGGGCATTATGTCGTCCTCCTGAATATGCAGACGTGTCACATGCAGGATCGATAGCATTGAGCGTTCGGTATTGCACTCTAACCACTTAAGGTGTTTGTAGATTCTGCCTCTTAATGGCAAATACTCCGATATACTGTTCAAATACAGTTCCACCAGGATCTTGTATGATGTATTTCTAATTTGTCCCAAAATTACTTAATTTTCAATGGCTCAAAAATTGCAATTATATTATTTTTCAACAAAACCTTGAAAAAAATCAACTGCATTCCTATTCATCTTATCAGAAGCACTAAAACCAGATTTTTTTTTAATAACTGTAAAAAAGTAATATACTTTAATATAATAAACCTATTTTATAAATATACGTTAAGTTTAAAACAATTTTAGTTTTTTCAAAAAAACTACATTGTTAAAATACCTAGACTGCAGTTATAATTAAAGTTAAATATACCTATTAATCACAGGAGCCATCAGAATTTTTTTTTTATAAAAGTGAAATATGAATAGCCATGTTCCAACAATATTTCGCCCACATAATCTTGTCTGCCTATAGCTAATTAAACATGGCCTTGTTTTAGAAAACAGCTGAATCAGAGAGAGGTTGAGAGAACTAATTGGTATGCAGTGTGTTGCAAGGTACTGTCAAAAGAGGTGCGAATACATGTGGAGGACTAAGTTTGATTCTTCCTCAATCAAAACTCCCACACTTCACAGAAATATGTGGAGCAGACGTACAAAGTTTTTTTTTTGCGCTTTTTTTTCATGAAACAGATTTTATAGCATATGTTCAATGTATAAAACATCAGAAAAAGACTCTTTACATTTTGTTTCCTTCAAAAGTTAAACACTCATAACTTTTCAGAAGTGCATAATGTATGTCGCATGTGGGTGTTGCGCTAAAAAACTGCAAACAGTAGTTCCAGAAAAGTAATATATTTAAAATACATTTATTTCATACTAAGCATAGTTAAAACATAATAATTAATTATAATTAATTATAATTAATTTAAATTAGAAATTAAACTTTATTTGGACAACTATTAAGCCTAAACTGTGTTTATGGCACTACTGATGAAGATTGTATGATCTTGAATGATATCGGTCTTTAAATGCACAATTTATATTTGCAATAGTCCCATTTTATCACTATCAAATATATGTCAGTGTATCTTTAGCTGGACTTTAAAGTGTATAAATGTATAAATCTACAAATCTGCAAAATTCAGCAGACTTACCACTTTAGTACTCAACTGCAGGGTATTTCTATTAAATACAAAAACACATTTATAGTGTACTTAGCATGAAACAAATGCATGTATTTTAAATATATTTGAAACTTAAAATGTTTACATCATTTACTCAGTCTGATCTGTATGACATTTTTTCTTCTGCAGAACACAGAGATAATTTAAAGAATATTGCGTAAATTGCACAAAGATGTACTTGAGAGGCGAGGAGCTCTTGTTCGAATCCCATGTAACTACGGTTTGACCAAACAGTTCATATCTGCATAAAAGGAAGTTGAAATGACATGGTTGCATCAAGTGTTTTTTTTTATCAGTTTTGCATTCGTTAACACTATCGGGTAGGTTTGGGGTTGAATTTAGAGTAGGTCATATTTAAAACATGGTAAAGTATTAACTTTTAGTGAAAGTCACTGGATATTAAATTTAATGAATATATCAACATGATAAAAACTTTCCGGGGTTCACGTATTGAACCTGTGTTTTAGAACGTGTAGCAAAGGTCAAAATCAAGGCAACCTGAAACCCATATATTATATTGTTAACTAAATGCTAACTCGCATAACTAAACACACAAGCATATACATGAGGAAAGTGCAAAGAAGATGGTTTCCCATCAGGGAAAGAGTCAGTTAACCATCTGTAAACCATCAGTGCAATTTATAATGTCTATAATAATGAACCTTGGTTTCATTTAGTTAAATGTACAATTTTGCTGTAAAAAGTCTTGTTGGTTTCAAGGTTTTGGACTTGCAATCTTGCTCTTCTTGGTTTGAAGAGTGATGATGACGTGACTCTGATGATTGGGAGTTTCTTCCCAGGTATAAGGTGAAAAGAGCTGAGGGAGCTGATATTCGAGGATCTTTGGTTGAATGGGAAGTCAAGGCCATCAGGTCTGGTGCAGAAACTTAAGGGCTGCAGAGGGTTTCACGACCTCATATTTCTCAGGGTAGCCGGTTGCTGGGACTTGGTCGCCAAAAGACAAGAAGCTGATGAGACACCAGTGTTCAGAATGAAAAGCTCCAGGTGGGTCACTTGCATGAGGTCTTTTGAACTATGTGGAGGTCACACATCTTGAGAGTCAGAGAGCCAATAGTGTATAGAGAGAAAGTTTTACGGCTCTTTGTTGCATGGTAATTTGCATATGAACTGGACTGGAGGTTTATATACAAATTAGTAACGATTCTTAGAACACATTGCATAGGTATCAACGTATAATGCATATATACTCTCAACTAGCTCATTTGAAGATTAATTCATATTAACTAGGGATCGATCATAAACATACAACATACATCACAAACGATAATATACACTAACAGTCACAACATACACAATGACCTGGGGATATGCATAATAGAAAATTCTCTAGGACTTAATTCAAGAAGTAAATTCCTAATGTTGTTTATATCTATTCTACAGAGAATTACGTACGTCTACATACTTTTAGATCATAAAGTTTATATGATCTGGCAGAGGTGTCCTAGCTATTGGGGGCCAGGGGCATTGGGATGTATTGGGTCAGGGGTCTGAGGTTGTTAGTTAATCTAATAAAAAATTGTGTGTGCCTGATTGGTTGAAATTCTACAAAGGAGCGTTTTTGTTTTCATCCCAAAAATATGATTCAATAAAACAACACAAGAGAAATTCACATGGAAAGGCAGGTCTCATGTGTTTGGTTGACCGATCCTGAAGGCGCCTGAGTGGCTGCATCTGGATCGGGCCTCTCATTCTACAATAGAGCATATGGACATGCTCTGCAATTTTCCTGTCACTTTAAGAGCAGGTAAGTAATAGGTAATTGGGCGCCCATTCATATTACCTGCCCCTTCCTGGGTCGAACTGTGGGCTTGTAAAGACCAGTGGAAAATAAAGTCAGGTTAAATATAGTACGCTAAAATGCTCAAAGTGACTCATGGATAATCAGTCGACGCAAACCTGCAGTAATTGCTTTCTGGGAGAGTCATTCGGCAGGGTAAAATCTATTTAGGAACCAGATATGTCTTTTTTACAGGAAACGAGGAAAACATGCCGCTACACTGCACAGATATTAGCCGACTGCCTCTGTAGCGGTGGCTGGAGGACGGAGCCTTTATCTAATTGTGCTGCTTTAACACACACATTAATCTAGTGTGTCAGAGGGGGTACGCTCATACTGCACTAATAGAAAAGGGAATAACCACATTTATTTCAGTAATAAGCCATTAGCGTCCTCTGTCCGGGCCAGGGAAGGGAGTGGGCTAATGGGTTTGTCTGCTTGCTGACTGTCATGTTGTTTATCAGAGCGGGGTTAGAGCTCACTCACTACTACAACTTTATGTAATATGTAATGCAATGCTGTTTGGGGCATAATCTGTCAAATTCTGCTGGATAGGTATTAACGCGGCTAAAGGTGTAAATGCGGCAAATTGAGATGTCTACACTGTAATTGGTTAAATCTATATATGAAATCAAAATTGATCCTGTTTTAAAATAAATAAATAAATGGGTAGTGTAGCCTGATTATGGAACAAATGATTTTAACAGTTAACAAATGACTATTGAAATAATTGTCTGCAGCTTCAGCAGATGTATAACAAACGACAGCTTTAGAATATGTAGAAATTTGCTGCTTATCAATAGTAAGGTTGTTGTTAAGTTTGTGTATTGGATAGGATTAGGGATGTAGAATAAGATCATGTAGAATAAGACATTAATACGTGTTTAATTATGTAGCTTAATTAATGCTAATAAGCCACTGATTGTCACATTCCTGGACTGTTTGTGTTTTCATTCCCCATGTGCTCTCTCTCTCTGTGCGACCTAGTTTTTGTCTCATGTTAATTGTCATTAGGTTCAGTCGTCTCTCTGGCTCCATCTTGGTCAGTCATAGACCATCCGCCGCCTTAGAACTTGACTCCTCTGGCTACTCGTCTTGCCATCCCTCCGGCTCTGTCAGGCTCCTCCTTCCCTCTGGCTCTCACTCACTCTTCTGTTGCTCCGGCTGCACTGCGGCTTTCCGGATCTCAACATCTGATTTGCTTTGACCCTCGGGATCTTCCCAGTCGACCTGGCCCACCAGCCCTCCGTCGCTGCCTCAGGCTCCTCCTCCACCTGCTCCGTTGCTGTCAGTCACCCCCTCTGGAGTCAGTGGCCATTCTTCCACCATGGCTCCTCCCTCCATCGGCTCCACCCTGGATTTTATATGTCGTCTTCCTCCTCTCTCTGTTTCCTTTTCTAAGGCGCAAAGTCGTCACAACTGTCACATCCCTGGACTGTTTGTGTTTTCATTTCACATGCGCTCTGTCTCTGTGTGACCTAGTTTTTATCTCAAGTTAATTATCATTAAGTTCAGGTGTGTTGTTAATTCAGTCGTTATCTCTCCTATATAAGTTCCTTTCTGTTCAGTGTTTAATCGTCCAGTCTTAAGGTAGTTTTGTGTTATGTGAATGTAACTGTTCTTGGAAGACTCCACTCCTCTGTGGAATATTAAATGACTGTTTATTGTAATTCTTCCTTGTCGTCATACATGTATATAAATGTATATGCAGATTTATAAATATGCATATATCTATATATTTCAGAAAAATATGATTATATATTAAATGCAGTTTGTTTTTAATATAAATTATATGAATACAAATATACTTTTCTCTCAGTGAATATCACTTGCAAATACTGAAGCCTTTGTGGCCAAAAAATATGAGTATAATACAATCGCTGTGTCTATCCCAGCATCGCTGCTCTCTGGGTTGATGCTGTCTCACTGTAGGCAGCACAGGTGTATGAGGTGGGGGGTCGGTATAGAGGCACTAATGCTAATTCAGCTAGCTTGATTAACTGCCACTCACAGATGTGGAGGGTCTTAACACCCTTCAACACTGAATGAATAAAACAGCCAGCAACCTCAGTGGAGCAACCTGCATAAAGCTGTTACAGGTGCCTGTTAGATGCACGCTTAATTATGATTAAAAAGTTTTTCAAAGCCGTACTTTGTTGAAATATTTGTAAAAAATCAAAATAATTCTTTGATGAATAGAGTGATGAATGAAAAGTCTGGTTGTCCAAAACCTGGCGGTCTCAGCACTCCCAAATACACTGGTCCCAAACTCTGTGATCTCATCATTTCCTGGCCCAGTAATTTCAGTGCAGCTTACCTTGATGACCACAAGTCCAATAGTCTGAGGTCCAATAGTCAGAACTCCTTGTTCCAGTGGTCTCTGCGTTCCCCAGTCAGAATGTCCAGATTGTCCCAAGTCTGGGGACTCCGCAATGAATGATTTGCCAGAACCATCTCCAGACCTACTCTCACCTCATGGATCTGGCTCTCCAATCCTCTCTTTTGTCTGCCTCCACTCCACCACCCTCCTACACTTCTTTGTTGTTTTTGTGGCATCTGGAGGCCACACTTGTAAGTGTAGAGTTCTCGGGTTTGCCTGATGTTTGATCTAAATTTCTGTGAAGCTCTTTCTGATTGGTTGCCCTCCAGAAGTCCCTTGTTTCCTTGTTAACCTTTGTCTATTTAAGTCCTGGTTTCGCTCTTTTCATTGTCAGCTGTTAGATATTCTGGTTCTCTATTCCTTGTTTTGCTTTTTCTTATTGAAAAAAAAAACAAAAAACACCTGCACTTCCATTCACATTTTTGCCTGTTATATTTTGCTTCAAGTTTTGCAACTGTTTTGCATTAATAATAATAATATTTTTTACTTGAGTACCAAATTTGCAGTTTGGAATGATTTATAAAAGATCACACGATGTATAAAGCTGGTGTAATGGCCGGTGAAAATTCAACTTTATCATCACAGGAATAAGTTGCATAATCCATGAGTATAATAGGTTTCTTTCAAAAACATTTTTCAAAAAAATATTACTGTCCCAAACGTATGGTAGTGGTAGTATAGTGGTGTATCACATGTATACACTAAAAAGTGCTTTGTTAAAAAAAAAGGTTTTAGGATAGCTAGCATTTAGCACACTCTACAAGACTTGCCAAAACACAATAAGGTTGCGTAATACAAACCTCAACAGATTGTGCCCTGGAAATTACTGACAGAAAAATCAACCTCTCTGAAAGTCATTGAATAATTCACGCACAGATTGGAACAACATGAAGGTGACTAAATCACGATAGAATTTTCATATTTGGGTGAACTATTCCTTGAAGCATTTAACAGAGCGAGCCATAAAGAGGCATCAGAGTGACGTGACGCTAACCTCTCTGTTACCACAGTGTGAAAAAAAAACTTCATCAAGAAAAGCACACACAAACACACAAGGCTGAAAGAAAGCAGAAAAAAAGGGGAACAATGCACACTGAGAAACTTCCTCCCCTTCCCTTGCAGAGGGATCGTGGACTCCATGAACAGAAAGAGTGCCTGTAGGGCCTGTTCGGCTCAGTGCCAGATCTCACTCTTCTAATGGAGATCTGTCAGAGCCCACAGGAGCAGCCAGAGAAAATGCTGATGAATGAGGGGGCATGGATCACTGCGAGGGCTGGAGACTTTGAGAACGGGGGGATGTGTGAGGTACTGTAAAAAATGAAAAGAAGATGAAAATATATGATAGATGATGCCCCCAGCCACCCTGCCAGTGTTCCCAGAGACAGCAGGAGCTGCAGGCACCGGTAGTGCCAGGAGAAGACCCCACTGCAGGCCCACGTTATCATGAATCACTCTTCCTCATCGCCGCCATCTGCTCCCCTCCTCCTCTTCCTCCTCACCATAACCATTTTCAACACAAATCATTCTCCGCAATCTGTCTGCTCCTCTGCCAGAGCCAAGGAAACATCTGAAAGGGTGAGAAATATGGAAACCTCGGCTGACAGAACCGTGTCTGTTTGATGAAACATTGAGACAAAGAGGAAGCTCATAGAGCGGCACCGTCTCCAAGCAAAGCGAAGCTGGTGTGTCTCAGAGGCATCTGACGTGCGATGGAAAGAAAAGTGGCGTTAGCATATGCTGTGAGAGAGCTTCCTCATCCATAACTCCCAGTGTGCTGAACAACAAAATGAGCAACTGCCACATAGAGCCATTCCCACCAGGAAGTGCTTCTAAAAAAGGATTAATAAAAGCATTACTGTACCTCTCTGGCTTCCCTGGTGAAGAATTAGACTTATGGGGGTGTGTGACCCAATGGAAAATTCTGAATATTCATGAATGTGTGATTCACCTCTGTTCCTTTGCTACTAAAACAATGCTACTAACAAGGAAACCGGACAACCTTTTTTTAATCAGCTGTGCAGTGTTCTCCACTAACATTGGGGAAAATAAATACGCTTCATCTTTTATTAAAAAAACTCACAGATTTAAGCAAAACACTTGAAAGTGAGGTGAAAATCTCATGATTAAATAAATTAACAAATTCTTCATCGCATGTTGGCCGCAATTATTGGCACCCATTGAAATTCTTAGGAGTAAAATGTCACTGAAGTATATTCCTAGTTATATTTTCATTTTTTCTTTTTTTTTTAACACAAGGGTGGCGGTAGAAGCATGAAATTGTCCAGCTGTGACTTCCTGTTGCACAGAAGTACGAGCAACACAAAGGCTAAATTTCCTTAATCATTCATCACAAGGAGTACATCCTAACCAAATAATATAGTTCTGATATGAATAACAATACTGAGCTTCACAAAATTGAAAGTGGCACATCCTAACTTAAGATAACGCTGACTACAAATGGTACAGACTTAAAGACACGAAGCTTTATTTCCAGGATAATGCATGGCAAGCTTTGAATATCAATGCAACATAAAGCAATATGCTATAGTATTGTATTATTTACCGTGTCTTTGAATCAATTTCAGATGCTAATACCATATATATCTTCATGTTTTATATTTCCTGCATAATTATGTGCATAAATAAAATGTATTTTGTTTACGAATCAGTTACCTGCACCCACATCAAGTATTTACTGTATGTACAAATATCCTAAAAACTAATCCTGTGTGATATATATGTGCTTCAGATTAGGTCAGTAAATGATGTTCTCTGCTGGTAGGGTATAGTTAGATGGCGGCTTGAGGATTTCTGGTAGCTTCTCAGTCTGACGGCAGTTTAGAACATAATGAGCAATCCAGTCATTTATATAGATCAGTGGTCTAGACCCCCTGAGGCCATGAAGATAGAAATACCTCACCAATCAGACAGACCTCTCACAGCACAAATGAGTCTTTGGCCTGCAACCTTTCATGCACTACTTGTGTTTCAGAAGAAGAGGTGTCAAAACACCAGCTCTGACTCAACTCGGTAAGAGTTCTCTCTGGCTAACAGGCTAATAGTTATAACATTACATCACGCAGAGAGACAATATTTTTGAAATGACTTTCAGATTTTCTTTAAAAATAAATTCAGCTGATGATAAAAAAAGAGCTTGAGCCTTTAAAGCAGCAGACATGCACAGCAAAGCCACAGAAGAAATGAAAAGTTTGGAAACATTTTAGAATATTTTAGGGAAGATTATTCACTATTAATTATGACTTTTCTATAAATAAATTCTTAATTTGTATCTTATTAATAGTTAGGTTCAGCTAAATTTAGGAATTGGGTAGGATTAGGTTAAGGATGTAGAATAAGGTCACAGGGATCTTTACGAATGCTTTAATATGTGCTTAATTTGGCTAATATTCTGGTAATATGCATGCTAATAACCAATTAAGAGAACCTACGTAAAGTGTTACCAAGTTAGTTTGTTTTTTAAATGCTCAGTGTGAACAACATCATAAAAAACTAACTACATAACTGTTTGTGCATTAGAAACATTTTAGAAATGTTAAAGATGGAACCATAGATGACCGTAATATACCTTTATTTTTCAAATTTGACTTCTTAAATACAATGCGCATTTTATTCCATTTCATCTTTGTTTTACTGTCACATCTAAATTGATTGAATTGTCACGTTTTCCCGATTCTTGACTATACTGTAATTTGCATTAATGAAACGGTCATGATGTTTCCATTTTACAATCTAACATTTTCTGTCACCTCCTTTTTAACCTTAATAATTAAAGCTTATTTGCGGGTCTTCGCTAATTTGGTATACGGAGAAAATTAATTACTTGACAACTTCTGGGTGTGAGAAAGACAGAAATGGAGTGGAGTAGAGTAGGGGGAAATGTGACAGGAGGATCGAGGGAGGGTGCAGAATGAGCAAGTGTTTCAAAAATCTGTTCTCGCAGGGACAGCAGTTGTCACAAAACCTCTCAACCCTCCCTCCGTTAGAGCGCACACTTTAATGAGAGAATACAGCAGGTTAATTAGCAGAAAAAATATGCCTGCGTGTGTGTATGCGCGTGAAGTCTTCTCCTCAGAACCCTTCTGTGGCATCGGCCAATGCCAGTACTGTGCTCTGTGTGGCTCTACCGGTATGTGCCATAACCGTGTGCCCAGAGGCCATATGGCCCGCCTCCCCCCAGGTGTCAGTCATGAGGTTGAGTACTCCCTATTGGTCACAATTAATAGTTCAGTATTGAGCTGCCTGCGTTTGCACAGCTGAAAGAATCAACAGAATAGTGGATAATAAGCAACATTTATTCATGTCAGTGTATTTAAAAATGTATTTGTTCTTGAAGTAAAAAAATAACCAAAAATAACATTTGCCACCTACAAGTGCCAGTTCAAAAACATTGATTTTGAATTCTGAACACAATGGATTTTTTTTCTTGTCATTTGTGTTGTAAAAACGGAAAGATATTGCATAATGCTCGAACCCTTGCTGACGTGAACGTTTCGGTTCAATGACATTTAAACTTTTTCTACCAAACAAAAGATCAGAGATTTTGATGACAGATTTCTAATGACAGGTTTTTTATTTTTGTATTTATTTATTTATTTTCTTCTTTTTTTTAGCAGGAACTCCATATGGCAAACCATATGTGAAATATTCCTCATGTCAAGACAGCAAAATAGGATGGAGGGAGTGATAGTATTTTTATGCAAAATATATATAAAAAAGAAAAGTTCGAAAAGTAGTATTCAACATGCGCTCAATGGACACGTGAGACAAAGGGAGAGAAGTTACGGCAGTGAAGCGATGTAAGTCACATGACAATTCCAACATGGCCGCATTCATACTTCACACATGCATGACATATATAACTTTAATTTTTAATGGTAAAAGTCATGCAATTTTTGATGCAGAACAAAACTGTAACAGAGCCGACGAGTTTAGAGGTGCCCAGATCCAAGTGCAAACTTTTATTTCAAGTCTATTTCGAGTCGACTATATGCAGGGTCAAAACGATGGCAAACAGATATATAAGAAAAACCCAGAGGGCAGTCCAAAACACAAGCGATGGTCAGTCCACGGCAAACAGAGCAATAATCCAGGAGAGCGAGCAGTAATCCAAACAAGGTACAAACGGAGTCAGAGGAACAACAGACAAAGGGTTAAACCAAAATACAAGGGCAAAGGTCTAATAATGGGGGACAAAACAGGCAAGGTGAGATAATAACTTGACTATATACACTAGAAAATGACACAAGACTATGAAAATAAATGGTGGTGTTTTTTTTTTTGAAAATCTAAAACTACATAAAGTTCCCTCTAAGTGGTAGGTTTAGGTGTAGAGTTGGTGTAGGGCAATAACACATACAGTTTGTGCTGTATAAAAACCATTATACTTATGGAGAGTCCTCTTAAACCACAAATGCCAACATCTGTGGGTGCGTGTGTATGATTCATCAGTGCCATAAATATACACGATCACTACAGTAAAAAAAAAAAAGACGATGGTGACAGACAGTAATTAACCTCATTTTGCCTTTATACAAAGATACATTTGAACAGATGGACTAACTAATGATCTGATTTTAAAAATGCGGCCACTTATATTTGCATTAAGCACCCAGTTTGTGCTTGTTTAAAGTTTAAATAGTATACATTTACAACATGAGTTTACAATAATAGAAATTGCTGTTTAAATGTTTAATAGAAAATTAAATGAATAGGTTAATAACATTAAAATGTTTAATAAAGTTAGAAATAATTTAAGATACTGTTGTTAAGTTTAGTTTTATACATGTTGTTATATATTTTGTTTTTTGACCCACAACATGGTCGGATTATACATAAAGAAATTAAGTCATTTAGCACTTCTACGCAGGAATGAGAACAAAATTGTAAACTACACTGTTGCTTTCTGATGGATAGAAGACGATTGTTCTTGAGTAAGTTCAACAGAATGGCTTATCATTGCCATTTTTTTTGTTCTGCTTGGAGCCCAACAAAAAATGAGGCTTAAACGGTAGGGGAAGCTTTTTCTGCTCTACTAATGTTAGCAGAACTACAAAAATAAAGCATGTTGCAAACAACCTTTGCAAATGCCCATTTAGACTGTCATGACTTAAACATCACAAACACACACCTTAGGATATATAAAATTGAGGGTATGCCTCAATGTATGTCAGTTTCAGTAAAGGTCCAACATTTAACTTGGTCTCACTTTATATTAGGTGGCCTTAACTGCTATGTACTTACGTAAATTAAAAAAAAAGAAGTACAGAGTACTTATTGTGTTCATAATGCAAAACGGGGATGGGTCAACAGTGTAATTATAAATGTAAGTACAGAAATTAATTCCGGATGCAATTACATAATGTAAGTACAATGTAAAAATATGTACACAATAAGTGCATTGTATCAAATGATTTATTTAAACGTAAGTACATAGTAATAAAGGCCACCTAATATTAAGTAGGACCTTTAACTTTACTTTCACCTTACCTGTCAAGAAACTCTGCAGTTTCATAGTATCACCCAAAAATCCCATCAAATTCCTTCATCTCATAAAAAGACTGCAAAGTTTACCCTTGTGTTACCTCATTCCAGTTGACTGTGTCTGTGTATTCTGGCAAGTCTTCGAATTTGGGCATGGATTTCTTTAACAGCATCAGATTACCTTCCATACTGCCTAAACATCCTCTGGCTCAGCCAGCAGAGCACCAAACTCTTGCTACTAGCTGCGCAGAAGTATGCAAATACACATTGACTGGCAAGAGAATCTTGTCATTGCATTTGGACCAAATGCAATGATTGAACAATCATTTTATAGTCCTGAGCACTCCACAGAAGACATATTTATATTTAGACCACTTTTATTATTGATTGCTATCAGATAAAATAAATAATATAAAACATAAAAAATACATAATAATAAATAATGCATTACAAAAAATATTATTAAAACCTGCTCTCTAAAAGGTATATCACTAATATCAATTAAGGTTGAGCAGACCTGTTATTAACCAAAAACCAAAACAACAGTGATTTTAGACATTGTTTTTAGCAAACTGAAATGTAATTATTAATTGTCAAGTAAAGAGTTATCAAGTAATATATTTTTTTCCATATACCATATTAGTGGAGATAATAAGCTTTAATTATTAAGGTTAAAAGGAAGTGACAGGAAATTATATATATATATATATATATATTTTTTTTTTTTTTTTTAATGAGTAATTGCTCTATTCACGCACCATGAAATTTACAATAAATGATAACAAACTAAATCAAAGCATATTTATGTAGATAATTATGGTAAGATTAAATAAATGTTGCCACTGTATACGAATTGTATATTGTAAACATTTAAAAAAAAAACACAGTTTTAGTCAAATCTGCTAGTCGGTTGTCAGTGTACGGTACAATGTGATTGAAAAGGACGTGAGAATGGAAAATGAACAAATGTTGTAAACAGAAGGATGAAGTTTGGAGTAGCGGCAGCCAAATCTTTCTCTCTACAGCAGTAGATTTGGCGAGAGGCAAGTGGCCATAAAGGGCTTTGATAAAGTAGATTCATTACCCAATCTGAAGGGCAATCTGACTTATCTGCCAGAGAGAGAGATAACAGGATCGGACTGAGAGAGAGAGAGAGAAAGACAGAGAGACATCTTTGATGTGCTGGAGGCTTTATTCTCTTTCCCACAGTTGCTGAATCACACAACCAACCAAGCAAGAGACGGACAATATAGAGAGACTCCCATAAACCCTCGGAGCAGACTGCCCTCAGTCATAGAGAATCACACACACACACTTCATGTCTCTCTCTGCCTGCCTCCCGCATCTCTCCTCCTGCCCATCTATTGGCCTGCCTGTCTACCTTTCTTGCTTTGGTCGATACAACTCTCCACATGCTAATAGTCTGAAGGGCTGGATAACTCCATTCCACAAAGAAAGGTAAAAATAATCCGTTTGGAAAACACATGCTATGCGGGCAAAAAGAGTTATCGCTGGAATTTAGCGTGATGTAGTAGTGGCTGGAAGGACCATTAAACCAAACGCTGAAAAACTGCAAGGACAAATTCATAAACTATCACTATTGCGTGCTCGTTCTGGGACGCATCAGGTTGCTCCAGGGGTTGATTAATCTAGTGATGAATGCCACTTTGTATGAACAGCTAAATAACTAACTAGTAAATTAAATCTATAAAGGATGAGTTAGATGTTTGTAGTCAGTACTGTTTGACATCAAGCAGGTTTCATGCACTGTGTTGAGAAAGTCCTAAAGGCAATCCATTTTAATGTCACTTACTGTTAAATCCATTTCGTAATCATTCTCTAGCTTTTACTAAAATGGTTTACAGTGAAAACTGTACATCAGAGACAGAACTTCAAATAGCAAAAGTAAAGAGATGTATTCCTTGTCTTTTCTGGTGACCTTTAAGCCATTTGCAAAATCAGAAGTGCATTAAGCACATGATGGGCCTGAACAAATGAGCCTAAATGTATAACCAAAAAGTCGAAACAGATAAAAAATGCTAATGTAATTTCCGCTTTACAAATGTTCGGCATATCTAAAAATATTTCACATTCATCCAGCATAATTGTCACATTTTTCCATCTCTTCTATTGTTCCTGGAAGCGGCATTATAATGTCATTAGTGATTGTACGCAGAGCTCCGCACTTCCGTAATCAATCAGCCGCAGCTGCACGCTGCAGTAATGTTCCCTGCATTCATTCATTATTCTTCTGCTCTTACAGACGGCAGAGAAATAACTTTGAAAAGAAATATAAAGGGCGAGATCTGACATCTGCTCTAAGCCCTTACTGCACAAATATTAACTTTGCAAATGGAGACACAATTTTGCTTGCTCTGGACATTTGAGAGCATGCACCTGGCAAGACAGACTCCAAACAGTAATTTGCAGTATTTTGTGTCACGCAAAAACAAAAGAGATAAATAAATAAATAAATTAATTAATTTAAAAAATTATCTATCTATCTATCTATCTATCTATCTATCTATATATATATATATATATATATATATATATATATATATATATATATATATATATATATACATACATACATTTTTTAGATGAACTAATGAGCATTAAAAATGATTTTCTATTGAGCTAACATCGTTTTCATGCAGAGAAAACAACCCAATCAACCCAATTGTGTGGGAAATAAATTTTTGACATAAAAATCATAAAATCTTCAATGAATTTGGACAGAACTGTCTGAAAATGAGTGCAGAGATAAATCAGAGAGTACAATCTTATCATGTATTTATCCAGGCAAAACACAAAAAAACTGACCATGAATAGAATAGAATAGAATAGAATAGAATAGAATAGAATAGAATAGAATAGAATAGAATAGAATAGAATGATCCTAACTACTTGACAGTTTTAATGATATGATATCAATTTTATGATATGAAAGAGGATTCTGAGTTAATTCAGATAAAACATTCCGGTCATGAGTTTATTCACAGAGAGCAGTACTTATTTAGAATTAATTTAGAATAGAATAGAATAGAATAGAATAGAATAGAATCGAATCTGACTACTTGATATGACAGACTTGTCTAATTGTGATTTTATGATATTATATGAAACAACATTCTGATGCTGAGTGAATTCAGTAAAAAAAAACATTCTGGTCAAGAGTTCATTTACACAGAACAGTATAATAATTTTTTACAGAACAGTTTGTTCTTGAGGTCATTACTTGAAAGTATAGACTGATCACTGATGTGAGAGAAACGTGTGATAATGAGTTAATTCAGAGAATAAAGTTCGAGTTCATACAGACAAACAAGTCATAATTTCATTCTGACAAAACAGTTTGAATATAAGTTAATACTTATAGTCTGGAGAAAGCAAATGAGAGAACAGCCTGATCGCCAGTTTGTGCTGGACTTTACTTGACAGAGTAAGCTGATCACGAGTTGAAAAGAACAGTCTAATATTGAGTTCATATGGACAAAACAGTTCAATTTAAGTTCATGGCATGACAGATTAATCTGATCCTGGCTTTATTTGGACAGACTAGTCTGATCAAGAGCTTGTGGAAACACAACAGAACTTTTAATGAGGTCAGAGCAGATGTATTCAACTTGTCTAATTTAATATCAGATAAACATCCAGGGCTAGCTTCTGTCATTTGGCTCCAGCACAGAATTTTCTTCTGCTTCTTCCCCGTCTCACGCCACATGCTTGTTCTAATATTTGGAGATGATTTTCCTCCTCTTGTGTTGCAGTGGCATTATCCGGCCTGTCTGTGGGTTTTATTATCATATTCTTCTGCTTTACAATCACTAAACTCCATCTGTTGAGCCTGCTGCAAGCATATCAAGCGTGCATGCCCATGTGTGTGCAGAATGCTGATAGAAGAGACCAGTGCCCTCCTGGTGTTCTGGGAAGCCCTGTACAGTCATACGCGCAAGGACACTTTAATTAATATTTGAATGGAGGTTTTGAAAGATGTGCATATGAGAGCTGGCCTGCCATATGTGGTCCAGGAAGCTGGAGCATTTAGAATTGTGCGTGTGCTGTCTGGAGCTAAACGCAATAGCAGGTGGTTGCATGAAAATAATAATAGTAATAATAATAACAGGCCCCCGCAGAGAACAGATAGGTAAGATTCAATCTACAGGGACAAAAGAGATTACTGTGACCAAAAAAAACCTCAGCAATTAGTCAACACAACAGCAACAGAGTACAGTATAGACAACCGTAAATACAGAAAGTCAGGTTTACACTTTATTTTGATAGTAACTATAATTAACTATAATTAGCTTTGTGACTGCATTTCAGCTACATGTCAACTAATTCTTATTAATTTGCCACTACGTGTCCATTAACTCTCCGAGAAGACTGTTAGGGTAGGTTTAGATATATAGCTTCATAACTTGAGTTCATTAGTTTTGCACACTTACATAGACAACTCTGTTGATTATAACAGAACCATTCTCATTTTGTCGAATCGCTTGCTTGCAGTGTAAGGATGAGCAAGGCACGGTCACGTGTACCTGTGGGGAAGCTCCAGATCTCCAACACCCCCCACAACATGGCTCTGATCAATGCAGTACTCCTCAGAGAGAGCGAGACACAATAAGAGCGAGCAGGATGTGCTAAAGTGCCGTCGTTCGGATGGAGGAAGGAATAATCCTTATCTGTAGGAATGCAAACGCAGACAGGTAAACTGCTCGTTAGAAAGGGGCGAGGAGGCAGGCAGCTAATTGATCTGATTTAATCTCATCACAGTTTGATTGACCGGCTGTCGGACATGTTTGCGCCTGCTGAATGCACAAAAGCACGACAGATTTATCTTTGTCAACCTTCAAGTGTCTCTGTGTGTGCGCGCAGAGAGCAAGACCGTTTGTCTTAGTCAAGCAGAAAAGCACAAAGGCCACTATCGTGGGCCAGGATCACCACACCTCTACCGCAAACAAAGAAAGAAAGAGACAATAGGAAGGAATCAAAGTGAGGAAGGGTTTGATAAATGAATGCTTGAAAGAGGAAGGATGGACAGATAATGACCACAGGGTCTCGTCAGCTTTAACACATCCTGTGCGGCAGGAACATCACTCCTTGTTTGAGCATTAAGGCTTTACACGGAACTCAAATTTTCACTGTGACAAGCCATATTCAAATCACGTTTTTTTTCTTTTAATGATAACTTGCTCTGAAAATACCTTACATCATTATTACATCACTGGTGGGGGAAAAGGCAAAAATATCTCAACCAACACATTGTCACATGAACAATATAAAACACGTAACAGGCAAATAAAAATACAGTGACAGTCCCAGAAATGTACTGCAAAACCTGACCATAAAACATATTACAACAAGTGTGGCATTCCAAGTCTTCTGAAACCATACAGTATCTTTATGTAAAGAACAGAGTAAATCATAATCATAATCCTCCCACTCCTTCAAAGCACTCACATCTCAATCAACAAGATACTTCTGAACATAAGCACGATCCAATTGGTCACAAGACTCAACAGGGCCAATGGCAGAGGATGAGTTACATGCTCATAAATGTATTAATAGTGTAATGTAAGTAAAACTGTTGTGATTGTATACATAAAAAAACACACCCCAATATGCAAAAATGGCAATAGTAGTACAAAATATATAACTTAATCATAATAATAACATTTTCACATCTGCACATTGATGTAGGACCCTGGACTAAAAAGAAGAAGTATCCTAGTTGCTTCACTCCTGAATTCTTCCTAAATCTTAGCAAAGATAAAGTCGTTTTGCTGAACCTCTGTGCTTATGGTAAAAATGTATTTAATAACTTGCTCTGCCCTTTAAAGTAGTTTTTTTTAGCTGATGTCACAAAGCTATTATGTTTCATGTTAGCACCATGCAGGAATCCATGTAACCCTTTATGCTACAGTAAATTTCTCAAGTCTTCTTAAAACACAGGGCCGGTTGTTTAAACAAAGCACTTGTCTGGCACCCCAATTTTGTCAGCACTGCTATTGCTCTCCTTAGCACAAAGAACGGGGAAACACTGAATGAATTAAGAACTGTCTTTAATAGTACAATCACTGGAAAGTAGAAGACATTTGACAGCCAACACAGGACACTAGAAACACAGGGTTTAATTAGAGCAAACAAAGAGGACTTAACTAACAGACACACATCTGGAACTCAGTGAAACACTAATGACAAAACGACAAACAGTAACTGGAAAGCCAAATATGGGCATACACATTGGGAGCAAAACATAAGGCAAGGGAACACAAGTCTGACAAATATAAATCACACCTGAAGAACCTGTATATTTTTGCTGTATATTAACAGGTAAAGTATATGGACCATCCAGTGGTGACATGCTATGTTTTGAGTGAGATCCATCACCATCTCATTTGCCTCCTTATCGTTATGCGTATAGCTGCCTGATTCAATATTGTGTTGTCAGCCATTTCATTCATAATCACAAAATTTCTTTGATTAGTTTTACCTGGATCATCATTTTAGTCATCTCCTTTAAAATATCATAAAAAGGTCATTGCTCTACATGACTTCAGCTGTGGGACAGCTTGAGCATACAAGTTTAGTAACTGAAAATTGAACTTCTCATCAGCGTGTCCTTGAATTGCTAACCCCTGTCATGCAAGATATTAGATGGAGGATAGAACACCCACTAAAGCAATTCTTGCCACCGCCATATGTTTTTGCTTACCTAAAGAGCGAGTAGTATTAATATCAGCTCTGCCAGCACTGACAGCACTAATTGCAACTTGGTGCAGATTCGATTTTTCATGAAAATGGAATCTTTTTAGTGTTTTTGTACAGCTAAAGCCATTTTAACAAAGCCATTACAGGATCCTTGGTTGTGCATTACACCATGTCTCATATGTTTTCCTTTTTTTGCTTATTTGCATTTATTCTACTGATGCTATTGATCCTAACACTTGAACGGTTATCTACAACGGAAGTTTTAATACTTTTAAAGGTGCCACTGTTAGTTTTCAGTTGTTAATGACTATTGACTGTAAAGTAAAAGGCTAGGGTAAATTCTCAAAATAATTTGCTTAAAATTCCCTTTTCCATTAACTTCAATTTGCTTTCAATCAGTTTTCAATTAACAGCCTGCCTTTCCATCCAAGCGTAACTAATAAATTTTGACATGTGCACAACCAGTTCCATATGTATGGCTTTTCCGACATAGTAAACATGCCTGATAGTAACCTGGTACCACATTACACATGATATGGAGTGCTCAAATAAATCTTGATAAAGAGTTAAAAAGCTTGTCAAAACAAAGCTAAAATAGCATAGTTGCTTCATCAAATGCATTTTATCTCACATGCTGTATGCTTCTATTAATCTGAAGTTTAAACAGGTTAAAAGTATGATTTAGTGTAGGTGGCTCAAACATGGTAGAACATTAATGCTTGAGCACCACTTGCCATACATTTAATTTCTGAACTGCCACAATACATATACGAAAAAGTAATAAAGCAGTGGCAGATTCACTTTCCTATTATTGAAATAATACCGAACACCCTTTTAGCACCACTTTTTGGGCCCTATCATACACACAATGCAGCACAAGGCACAGCGCAAGTGTGTTTTCAGTCCAACAGAGATGCAGATCAGGATTTGGACATGCCTTAAGTGCGTTTTAGACTTTGCGTTCACGAAATCTGCAACAACATATGCTTCTTGTTGTTTCACTGGGTCTGGATCGGATACATCCGTACATCCATACCTGAGTGTTTCAGAACATTACTTCATACCAGCTCCTGAAGGTACAGCTGAAAGTATGTCAACCTGAACAGATAACATGTGAGCGTGTAAACCAAAATCTGAAATTATCTGCTGTGTGTGTATTTTAGGATCGCAGTAACCAACCATATCTGGAGTGTTTTGTTAGCGCTGCAACATCAAAAATCTTGGCAGAGTTTAGAGGGAATGAGAATAACCCACATGCTCTTTTAAGGGGGGTGGAAAGAGAGATAGAGAGAGAGAAAGAGAGAAACATATTGTTTTGCTTCTTATTATACACAAAGTCCATGAAGGGGCAGAAATGGTTCCGCATGTGCTGTGTATTCCAGGAGTCTCCCGAGCATTCTCCTCATCAACAAACATCTGTGCACTGCTGTAAATAAACAACAAACAGTCCGTAAACAACAGCACCACACTACCCTTTCTCCTGGATGCGCTGAGTCTGATTTGCCACTGGCTTGTACGAGAGAGAAGCCATAGATTAAATTATTTTCTTTTCATCTTGAATGAATCTGAATTTAATAAATAAGCTATTTTGGTCTGCTGGATATTGACTAGAAGTGTTTGCGCTTCTTTCTAGCCAGCAGCCTTTTCAGCATAAACTACAGGAAACACACACACACACACACACACACAAGTTTTTAGATCTTCCGGATATATGATCAACAAAAGCTTTGGGATCGTGATATGACAAATTTGGCTGCTTAACTCTCGTAAACATTCAGAAACTCTATCAGACAGAAAACCACTCATCAGCAGCACTGAGCGTACATCAATTATTTTGAAACATTTCATATAAGAACGTTAAAGCGTTATGCCGCAAGGCTATTCACTGCAGTGATTTTACAATTTAATGCAAAATAAGTGTTACTTTCATTGATTTCTATTAAAAAAAGATTTGAGAAGGTAAATTGTATAAATAATAAACTTTATTTTTAAAGAATACATCTTGAGATGTGTTCCTTTCTTAGTCTATAGATAAACGTAAGCATGAACCTTAAATAGACATATGCTTAAAACAAGAATGATCTATTTTCATGACAGCTGGCAAACCCCCTTACAATTGCTTAGGGATTTGAATACTCACCTCAAGTATTAAATTTAAGTATTAGATCCCACAACATTTGCACTACAGGCTTTAAACGATACACATTGGGGAACTGCGTGCTATTACTTTTATAAGCAAGAAAATGTTTTTCATGGTGTATGGTAATACAGTTGCAAATGCATTAAAGAATTGACCTGAGTCATATCTAGAGACCAGATAATCACAAACCCCTTTCACACCTAACATTAACATCTGTTAATCCTCTTATTTCATCACACTCTACATCACCTGCAGGGGTGCTGAGTGCAGTGCAGGAATATTATTGAACTGAACCACTGAACTGAACAAACCCAAGCTACGCGTATTGGAAAAGAACTGAATGAAAATGATACAAAAAAAAAAGCTGTGGTTTAAAGTGCATAAAAGTTTGCATTGCTTATTTTGGTGAGCTTTCTCATAACGGAGATTACAGGGATATTATACTGTTTTTTTGTGACTATTTCAGATTACATGAGAAACATTACCAAAACAATCAATTCAAACATTGCTGCTTTGCACCAAAAAATGTGGATTACATTGGAAATCACCGCTCCCTTCATTACTACCCCTTTGCTTCAGTCGCTTCCTGTCTGAAAGTTATGCAGGGCATGATTGTCACGTCTTTGGACTTTTTGTTGTTGCTTTTGTCTTGTGCCACGTGACCTACTTTTGTTAATATTGTCATGGTCCTCACCTGTGTCTAGTTACTTTAGTGATTACGTTGTCTATTTAAGTCCTGTGTGTTGGTATTCAGTTTGTCCGATCGTCGAGGTTACATACGTGCGGTTTATGTTCTGCCTGCCTGCATATCATTATTTTGCCCGTTTAAGAAGATTAAATCTGTTTAAGTTTATTTTACTTGTCGAAGTGCTCCTTTACTCTGAACCACACACGTGACAATGATGAAGTCACAAAACTCACTCTCAAGTCATTCCAAGCCCGTAAGGCCTTCGTTCATCTTCTGAACACAAATTAAGATAGTTTTGATGAAATCAGAGCGCTGTCTGACCCTCCATAGACAGCAACACAACTGAAAAGTTCCTAGGACCAGAAACATAACGTTAGTAAATACTTTAGAAAAACAATATATATCATCATATAAAGTAAACGCATCTATTCAAAAGACTTGGATTACACCGCTTGACTTAACCTCTAGGGTCAATTCAAACCTCCAGAATATTATTATTATTATTTATGTAAAGCTCTACAGCTCACCAGGAGGTAGCGTATGGTGTATGATATGAAAGAATGATCACATCTAATGGTATGGCCATTGAATCCCTCACCTATGTATAGTACCACCCTGATTTTGTTTTCAGGTGTTTCTCCAGGGAGGCGTAGATGGACTGTGGATCACATTTTTATGCCATGTTTGGCTGGTTTGCTTGGCATGTATTGTCTGAAATGACAGCGCTCCCGAAGATCCATAGTGATGTGGGGCGTGGATCGCAAAGAACACTTGTCCCATACATCACGTATTGCAGCGAGTTTGTCATGCTCTCGTCGACCCTGTCCTGCTTCTTTCTTTCTTCATCAAAACCTACGACATGGGAGAAAACATAGAATGCCTGACATGATGGCTGTATATGCGTGTACAGATTTTGCTGAGTTCGACGTGTTCCTAGGTCAACATTTTAGCCTCGACCATATCTCTACACCTAAACCTAATCTTACCTATGAGTGATGCCTAAAATCAGAGGAAATTATAGATGGATGACACTGCTGTACAAGCACCAAACACTGATTTTAAGCCTAAACTTCACAAAAACTATAAAATGGTTCTTCAAATCCGATTGGGTGATCACAATGTTGCTCCAGGGTCAACAAAGATGTTGACCCAGGAACACGTAGAACTCAGGTTCTGCGGCTGGATATACTGACCTTCCGTGTCAGCATTTCAAAAGCTTGCTGTTGCTTCTCCTTTTGACTTCTCCACTCCTGCCAAAACGAGCAAGCCAATGTAGACTTGCATGTCAGTCACATGAAAGTCTTTCCAACTGCCCTCATACATCCTCCTCCGCTAAATTTGTAATTTCAAGTATATCCTTTTCAACTTATGGTGTAAAAAGCTCAAATGCTGATTTTTTACAGTGTCCATGTTGTTCAAGTGGGGGAGGGGACCATAATAACTTTTCGTTTTTGGAAGGTAATGTGTCTACAGGTGGTTGAGAGACAACAAGAGGGTCAACACTAGGGGCTTCATTTATAAAATATTGCGCAGATATCATACTAAAATTGATCTTATGATCATTCCTCGAATATGCATATGTTTGATTCATAGAATGAATGTACAAACAGAAAATTTGATTTTGTGAAATGTGAAATCATGCAAATGAATTAGGAGTCGCCTATTAATTGATTCCTAATTAATGCCATTAACATAAAATATCACTAATCATCATAATTTAGAACAGCAAGACCAGCTTACATTATCAAAACATGCAATATTTTGTCAATAAAAAGTGCATACATCTGCTCAGACCCTGATGTGACGCTAAGCACTTTTCCACGTCGAAGGCCTCCTCAAGAAAAATAAAAAATCTCATTGACAGAAAACTTTTCTTAGAGAGAGAGCATAAAGAAAGAGCACAAAAACTAAATGGTTTAAAAGGCTTCTGTGTTTTTTGTTTTTATACCGTAAATGAATATTTATCACCCAAAAAATGATGTTTTATACAGATAGTCAAACTGACCCAAAATAACAGACACTACACAATGTGTACATGACATTGAAAAAAAAATATTCATGTTCATTTTATATTTACAGAGTTGTTTTGGGGTGTGCTAAGACTTTGATTTAGAAAAGTCAATAAATAAAAAATAAAATAAAATACATGTCAAACATGCATTTACAGATGTTAAACAGTGAATGTGGTCTTTTAAGTTTGGTTAGAAAGGACAGAAATCCGTTTTTTTTTTTAGTTTTCATTAAAAACATCTCTGTAGATTTAACCAAGCCTCGTTTTTAACAACACCGAGGCAAGTAAATGATGAAAGAATTTTCATGTTAAGGTGAAGCGCTCCCTAAAAGCTGCTATAAATGATTTAAACATTTTGCCAACCTCAACAACATAGTCTCTCTCCAAAGCCCCGCTCACCAAAGACATAAACCTGACTGCACAAAATGATTGACAGGCAAAGAGCATATTTGAATGGCAAACACACACAGGCTGTGTTCAGTTTTTTTATTTTTTTTTATTATTTTTACAGAGCCTATAGTGCTGTCACAGAGGCGGGTGTGATTATCTGTCAGATAGCAGGAACATTTTATTCATGTTATTCCAAAAAAATAAAAAAATAAATAAAATAAAAATGCTTACAGCTACTTTAATTTTCCATTCAATTACCTTGCTTGCTGTTCGTTTCCGATCTTGGTCTAAATCTTTGGACAGAAATCATAATAATCATCATGCGTGACCAAGTTCGAAAAAACAAAAAAACCCCATTGTGAAGCCAACCTCATCTATAAAGTGGCAAAACACTGGCAAGTGGCATGAAACGAACACAAGAACGCAATTAAAGGCATACAGAGGGGAATTATACTGGAAATAGAATTACACCCACCGCATTTATTACTAGAGGGGGTTGGGGGGGACAACATCATTGTCCTCCACAGGAAACAAATGCTTTGCACATCCTGAGAGGCTCCACAGAAAGATCATTATCCTCCTTCACTCGTTCGTTTGCTCTTTCTTTCTTTCTGTCACATAAAGGGTGGCCGTGTGTTCATTAGTAGATGCTGTCAATGTCCTAAGGAGTGAGAAATGAACTGAAAATGAGATCATGCACAGACAGTCAAGCATTGCGCACGCTTTCTCCCTTTCTCTCTTTCTGAGTGTGACATCCTCTTTTCTTAGTAATCACTGGAACAATACCAATCAGAAGGCAGAGCTGTCGGCTCTGACAGTCTCCCACTTAATTGGCTGTAATTAGCTGCTGAAGGAAGTTAGCAGCAGAGCTGAAATTAGCATGCCTTATTGTTTAGCATGATCTGCAGAGGAGCAATGTTGCAAATGGGGGAGGCGAAAGAGAGAGATGACAAGGTAAAGCATGTGAACATGCAATAGCCTATTAAGGCCTTTTTGCGCTAAGGTGAATATTGGCGCAATATACATTTTAATTTGAATTGAACAGCTGTGTCTGTTCAGACTGTTGGTGATACTGTGGATGATTTGCACAAATTTGAAGGGAAACTTATAAGCACTGTCAGATAGCAAATCTGCGTTTTATTTAGCCTGTCTGATGCTTTTGCATATCGGTATAAACAGACAAGTTGCTTGTGAAAATCAGAGTTGATTTTTGTCCCGAAGATTTTTGTTGATGCAAAAAGGCCTTTATGCAAAAAAAAAAACTAATATAGGCGATTGTTGTTTAAGTGTCTTATTTTAAGTGTCTAATATTGTGTCTTATTAAGCATGATAAAAGATTACAAAGATACGTTTACTGCGATGGTCGAGACTTTTCAAATATACATTTACATTTAATTTATATATATTTATATATATATATATATATATATATATATATATATATATATATATATATATATATATATATATATATATATATATACACACTATTTTATTCAGTTTTAACCCAGCTAATAAATTTAGATTCCTTTAAGACATTATTTAAAAAGTTTATTCTGTATTAATATTTGAATATTTATTATCCTCTTTTGTTCATTATTAAATTTCAAATTTCAGACTTTACCATCCTTGTAGAACCATTTGACGACAAAAATATATTAAAACCTGAGCAAAAATAATTACCAAAAGGCACACTTTCCAAATTAGATGTTTAGATTAATCAAGCTTTTCTGCATTTTTGAAAGCTTTGTTTTTGTTTTGTTTTTTTCTATGTTCATATATTTGCTTGATTCATCTTTTAATACATTTTTCAATTTGAGTACTGATACCGACATGGTTTCATTGCGTACAAATTGCCAAATGATCGACACACACCCACACACACGCACATTAAAAAACGCATATATGCACATACTTGCATAATATGAATGAAATAAAAACAAAAATAACATTTGCACCTAAAGTGGATTACAAAGTAAATGGGATTTTTGCGAAATGCTGATGTTAAAATGAACGAAAACTAGAAAATATTCAGAAAATAGTATCAGTGGTTGGTTTCAGCGGGAGTGTAATTCAAATATGAATTTGGCTGCTACAGATTCCTGACTACCCTCCCTGGAAACACTTTCATTTGATCTTTCTTTTTCTGTCTCGTATAAAGATACTTCCCTAGGCAACTCGGGTGTGTGGCTCTGGGCTACAGCATGAAACCACAGGTATATCTTTAATATCTTTCTTTGATTACTCAGAAGAGTGCTGTAGAAAATCCTCCATTTTCCTCTTGCCATTTTAACAGAATCCATCTCATTTCCCATCTCTGTTTCTGCAGATGAATGTGTTTTATGTGAGCTCTGTCCACATCAGAAGACCCGATAAATCCTGGAAAACTCTATTACTGAATTCATCAAAAATTAAGCACAACATTAAGGAAGAATAGTGCTGGACATTTGCCGTGTTTGCCTCGATTCAATACGGTTCGTTTTATAGAAGACCATCGCACCAAAACATTAACACAGCCCACCCCCTGAACCCAGTGATAGATATAAGCAATAAAGTGTTCTCCTCTCTGCGTTTTGTGCTCTGACAGAGATAGATACTGATGCTGAATTCTCATAAAGCATTTGTGTGCTGAGGCAATCTCTCTCCCCACTGCAGTGAACACAGCTAATGCAGCTTTAACTGGGGAAAAGACATTTCCATATGCATGATGACAGTCCACAAGCTGAAATTAATAAAATGAATAATATTTTACATAATGAGGTGGAAGTCAAAAAACAGACCTTAACTTGTATTGGCCCTCAAGGAGCCTTCATTCCTTTTTTTTTTAATGTTCAGATTCTTATACTTTTGCAGTGTGTACTTGGCACGATATGCAAATTTTTCTACTTAAACTTTTATTATTAGTGTAAAGAATGATCTAGTTTTTTTTTTTGTTATTGTTTTTTGTTTTTTAATACAATGTACTTGACCCATTATTTGAACGGCTAGTCAAACGTTTACACATTTTGTGTTAAACGTGGAATTTTTATTGCCAAAATTGATATAAAAATATATATTTCATGTATGTGTGTGTGTGTGTGTGTGTGTGTACATTGCGGGGACCGAATGAGATATAAATTATTGTTTGGTCAGAATATAAGTAATAAAAGTCTATGGAAAGTACCCACAATTTAAAGAAACAAAGTGTGTATAAGCACTATGCTGGAATATGCTAGTGTTCCATTCCGAACATAAAGGTCAAAAAGGTCAATCTGAAATGCTGTGATAACTACAGCAGTCAGCTCAACACATCGTCTTCAAATCTTCATGAAGCAATGCTAAGAACATGTAGGAACATTCTGTAAATCATTTGCAGTTCAGTATTTAGTGACTGTCATATACTGATTACGAAGGCGCTGGCATCTAAAACTCGATGCCGTGTCTGAACAGACTTGTCCATTTGTTTACCGTGGCAGTGAACACATGCGGTCTGACAGCTAATCCCGATGCTGAATGAACCCTGTCACACACGCCACTAACATCAGCCAAGCGGGACACAGTCTCCAGAAGAGGGAGAGGGGGAGAAGAGATGGAGTAGAAGGGGAAAAGAGAATAAACAGACCCAAGACATCAGGAGAGGTGTGGCCGCAAGAAGAAATGAAACAAAATGGAGGAAATGAAATATAGCTATGTTTGGAAAGGAACATTGGCATACCGTCGCACGATATACTGTGAGCTGAATAGTTTTAAAATTGTCTTTTTGATAACTACCTAAAAGGCATATACCACGTGAATAGCACTAGAAGTAAATATGACTCATACCTGATTTAGATAAATTAGACAATAGAAAGCTTTTAAGATAATGACATGCCAAGGATAAAAATAAATGGCAAATATTTTTTTAAAACAGTCCATTTTGAGCATGAATTGTTCCATATGTTAAAGTGTATTGATAGTCGATATTTGAACCCTGCAATCTTAAATACATTGTTCAGTGGCTTTGTCAATATATCTATATATAGGGCATACCAAAATAAGTGCCTAACAATCTATTATTGATTGATTTATTGATTGGATAATCATGTATGTGTATGTATATGTGTATGTGTATATATGTATGTGTGTGTGTGTGTGTGTATATATATATATATATATATATATATATATATATATATATATATGTGTGTGTGTGTGTGTGTGTGTGTGTGTGTGTGTGTGTGTGTGTGTTTAATTTTATTTTTGTAAAATTATTATGCATATTATGCCTATGCTGACACTGTTTCAAGAAACCCTATTCATATCAATCACATTTTTTTTGGAGTAAACTGATGCTTTGAAAAAGGATGCTTTGAAAAAGGAATGAATTGTCTTTTCAGCAGCCCAATAAAGTAAAAAAAAAAAAATCACAGTCGATGTAACTTCTAATTCATCACATTGTAAATAAATGTCAAAAACATTGCATTGTGGGAAACTGCACCCCTCCCTGGGTGCTCGGCTGTACGCTGAGCAATTTTTATTCGGTCACCTGGGTATTTCTTGGAGATTCTATGAAAATGCACATACTGTACTCAATATATTGCATTCTGCAAATATAGCTTAAGTAGTATGCAGTATGCCATTGCAAACATTCCCAGAGAGGGAGAATAAAAAGACAACAGCAAAGCAGGTAGAGAACGTAGTGGAAAACATAGACAAATAAAAGACATACCGGGGGAAGGGGAGGAAAGGTAAACAGCAAGACATACAGATCAGAGTGGAGTGAATGTCTGGCTCAAGGTCAGAGTGTCGTCCTGTTGTGGATATGTTTGCCAGGACACGATCTCCCAGGAGGCCAAAGGGGCGGACACAAGACCAGCAGGCAATGCTGGCAAGGTGTAGATAACAAACACGCGGTCAGGACGGGTCACCTGCAGGACGAAAGACCTCAAGAGAGGCTGAAGATTCTGGGCATGTTGTTTAGGGTGTCCTGGGTTAGTCTTGCTGGCCACTCTGTGGATGTCGGTGTGTGTTTGTGTGTGTTCTCTCAGAGATATCCTCGTCACAGATCCCTGCCCTATATCTGAAGACCGGAATTCTGCCCTATTATGAGCCCAACACCCAGTAGAGGGCAAAGACGGAGCCCATTAAACCATAGGCAAACTGGAGAAACCGAGAAAAAGCAGGGTGTCTGACATTCATGAGGTATACGAAAAGAACCTCATCTTTTATTCAAGTGTGTTGAGGCAGTTGGAGGTAGATGGCTCACTTTTGGTGGTCAGTGTAACGAGGAGAACTGTTGTTTATCTGTGAGTTCACTGAGGCCTTCAGCACTGCAGGAAGCTATTAAAAGCAGATTGAGAGGAAGACAGAGACTTTTATTCCGGTCATTTTCGGGCATTTATATTTGGATTGACTGACTGTAGACGCAAACAATTCAGCTTTTTTCTTTTCAGTTCAAGATTTTTTATTGATTAGCTTTGTTCCAAAACCCTGCGTGTTTTACAGGTGTCTCTGGACATAAAAAAGGGTCTTTAAGTGCTGCTTTCATTGTGCAAAAAAAAAAAAAAAAAAAAGTCAAAGATGTTCACCTAGCAAACATTTATAGATAAACAATTAAACATATTTATTATTAACTTATCTATTCATTCTTTTTTTTTTTCTTTTTTTATGTTAAGGTCAGACCAAAATACATTGCATTTTCTTATCTATTATATTCCTTTATTTAATTTGTTAATTAAAACATAGCCTTACTTGAATAAACCTTTCTGATGTTGAGCATGTTTTTAATTTACGATTTAATATAAATCACACGTGAGTAAAAATATCAAGGTCAAAAAGTGATGGAAAAACAGAATAAATCTTACTTTTATGTATTTCATGAAAAAATTTATGATACAGTACAGTATGCAATACATAATGTAAGGATGGACAATTTAGAAAATTTAGAAAGAGACTCAGGGTTAATTATTTTAAGTGTGAAAATTTAAAGAGGTACATTTACAAAAACTTGGCATGGCTTTTAAACTAGATTTTAAAAACATTTTTCCTTTTCATCAATCTGTATACTATTATTGACTTCCCTTATAATACTAGGTAGGCAGCTCAGTGAGTTCTCTTAGTAGTGCTAACCGAACAAATGTTTTGTGGTAAAACTTCATCCATAAATGATACACAGAAATCTCAGTTGAGTCTCAAAAGTGTGTGTTATTTATCCCTACAGCGTGTCTGTTTTTATATATCAGTTGTTTTTGTAACACTCTGAGCAGGAAGCTGACACCAGCAGTGGTTTGTCCTGAGGGGAGATTTCCTCTCTGCGGTTAATTCCTTCCCAGTGACACATGTTCCGTGATTAAGATGTTCCACTAAAAGTGTTCCACCCCAGAGGACACAAAGTGTTTCTGCTGGAGTGGAGCGGGCAGGACTGACAGAGGTCAATATAACATCTTCCACAGGTCTGTCGAAGAGTTGTAGTAAGATACACAGCCCATCGTCTCTGCTGAAATACACACACGCACACACACACATACACCTCTCGCAACGCAGGGTTCCAGGGGCAGAAACTCACATGGCAGAGAGTGGTTTGCTCTCTCATTGATTTTGTAATGATTCGGTGGAGGAGTTGAAATGTGGAACATTGAAGTCAGTGCAACAGTGCTGGGGTCCCTGTCTAATATTCCTTCTGCAGTTTTCAGATCAGTGCTACCTCTGAGGTTAGGGACTGTTTTTTTTTTTTTCCCTCTGAACACAAGTCCCAGGAAAAGATTTTCAAATTTGGCCATCTATAAGACAGAAATACTTAAACTGGAAACAGAGACAGCTAAGGGAAGAGGGGATGGACCACTTGAAAACAAAGGGGAAATAGAGTGGCTCCCGATAGGTATTTTTACACAGGAAGTACCTTCTTTCTGTTAAAAGAATACAATGTTTCTCTTTGTTATTATAAGGATGATGTGATTTTGGAACATGCATGTGTGTTAGCAGGACTAATATATATGTGTGTGTGTGTGTGTGTGTGTGTGTGTGTGTGTGTGTGTGTGTATCTGTGTGTCATATGGTGTGACAGCAAAAATCAATGGTATCACTTTATTTCGATGGTCCCTTTAACACATTCTGTTGACTATGAGTTGAACCTATATATCTAATAACTCACATTAGAGCGTTAGTAGAGTATTAGTAGACAGGTTGGGTTAGAATAAGTTGCATGTTCTTGCAAAGTCACTTACAGTCAGTAGAATGTCTGCTGGGAGACGCAGAACCGGATTTTGCTGAGTTCGACATGTTCCTGGATCAACATCTTTGTTGACCCTGAAACAACATTGTGATTAGCCAATCAGATTTGAAGAACCTTTTTATAGTTTTTGTGAATTTTAGGTTTACAATCAGTGTTTGGTGCTTGTACATCAGTGTCATCCACCTATAATTTCCTCTGATTTTAGGCATTGCCCTTAGAGTTACCCAGGGTAAGGTTAGGTTTAGGTGTAGACATATGGTCAAGACAACATTTTTGGATTAAATTGTTGACACAGGAACATGTTGAACGCAGGAAAATCCGGACGTGCATTGGGAGAATATCACAATAGAGTTAGCAGATATTAATCAGACAGTCTACTAATGTTCTAATGAGAATTAGTTGACATGTAGGTGCAACAGTCTGTTGACAATAAGTAACTTTTACATTTACATTTAGTCTGCAAAACTATTTTTTTTTTTTTGAGAATTTTTTTGAGAACACATGCTATACACAATCACTGTCACCTGAGTTCTGAGTACCTGCACCTGTCTCTCATCCAATCACCCAATCAAGCCCAAGTATAAAAGCATACGCTCACTCTCAGCATTTGTCTGCTCTAGTACCTATGAAGTGGACTCGCTATCATTGCTCTGCTTGGGCTAATTTACCTTCTCTGGTCCTCCAAGTATCTCCAGTGTCTTTGTGTGCTATCCAGTTTAACTACAAAGACACAAAGTCTCATTACTGCAAGATCTCCTCCGGTGAAACTATCAATGAACACTCAACTTAACTGAAACATCTCGGGCTTGATTCACATCTGCTCATTGAGTGTTGTAAATAAATGCATGTCTCGTATCTTTCTTGTTGTCTGAGCTCCTTCTGTTGCAGAATTCATTAATTTAATTTAAATCTGAATACGTAGTAAAAACCGTTTTACTTGAACAGAATGCTATATGAAATAATCATATGTTCGTATTTTGTTATAAATATAAATTGCGTCCTTAGCCCTTTTTGCTGCTTAATGTATATCCTCCCATGTCATATTGATTTAATTTAAATATTCATTTCATAATATATATCACAGAAGAGTAAGAACAAGTAATAGAAACGTAACTACTGTTCAAATGTCTTAATGTTGAGGATGTAATGTAAGTTTTTGTACTCTTTAAAAGAGTTTTTTTCAAATGAAAGTGGGCATATAACATACAATGTAAAGCTTCTTGCAGTCCTCAGGGTAATGTACTAACGTCTTGCCTCTCTCCATGCATTAATTATTCAGCTTAATCATTAAACACATTTGATGTATGGTAATATTAAGTCTGCTCAAGTTTGAAAATATCAGAGTAATTATTCTACTGAGTAATGTGTTGTTTGATTTTAAATGAGTGAAAATGTGGCTCATAGAGGTATGTTGTTGCATTTGTGTTTATAATGTGGGTCAGATGCAATCATTATTTCTGAAGGACTGTAATAAACTCTAATGCATTCATTATGCATCCAATAGAAGGCTGTGTCCTGAATAATAGTCGTGGATATAGGACGTAACTGACAGTAAAGCAAGTTTTAGGTGTCTATCTCAGAAGGTGTCCATCTCCAGAGGGATTTTCTCCAGAGATGCTTTTTAGTTGCGCTTCGTGGCTCTACCGGTTTTCCTCAAGGGATCCTAAGGAGGAAACACATCACTTTGATCTGCTGACGTCAGTATAAAAATAGATTCAAGAATAGAACTTTAAATCAAAAAAACGCAAGAAAGAAAGAAAGAAAGAAAGAAATACCTAATTTGACATTTTACCCTTTAAAACTCCTTCTCTACCCATATACATCTGTACACACTCATCTTATTGACAGACTGTCAGGGAACACATGACCACTTTTACATATTCTGCTTTTAAAGTTGACTAGTGCATTTGGGAATTTGCATATTCAGACTCAATCTTACAATCAGCATGTCCTTGGTCTCTCACAGAGGACATAGCAGGACTCCATATTCAGATGAGAGGACTCACGTTATTTGCATAACCTGATCTAATGTCACATGTCAGGGCCTAGGATTCACATGGGAATTTTAGGGGATTTAATGGATTTATAGTAAATGATAAATATGGTGATTTGGAGACTCAGGGAGTTTTTAAATGCATTAGATGTATCTTTTAGCTGCCTGGACTCCTGCTTCATGAAAACATAGGTGTTTTTGATTTGACTTATGCTCCGGTAGTAGATAAAGTAAAAAGAAAGTAGAAACACAAAAGAAGAAATTTTGAAGTTTTTGTTGTCTGTTATTTTCAAATTACATTACAGTGAATAGGGACTTAAGTTGTAAATCTTCAGAAAAAACACCCCAAAACACCATTAAAGGAGTCATATGATGCAATTTTAAGTTTTCCTTTCTCTTTGAAGTGGTATAAGCTGCATAGATAAGATCCCTAAAGTTGCAAAGACTAAAAAAAACAAAGAGATATTCTTTGTAAAAGTTACAACTTGTCCATGCTGCCACTTCTTTACATCACAGTGTGGGACTATTTTCACAATCACCCTAGAAATCAAGTTGTATTTACAACACTGTTCCACAACATTTTCAAGTCAAATGTTAGAGTGTGTTCAGCGCATTTACGGAGAACCGATTCTTGATCCTGACAGAGCAGCCTATAATGTATTTTCTTACCTCTAAACCGCAAAAACTCATTGCATTACACCAAATACACAAAATAATGTTCTTTTTTGCAACATAATATGACCGGAAGCAAATCATTCTGGCTGATCTAGACAGGTGGAACTAGGGAGGTAAAGGGTTTCAGAGGAACTCTTGTTTGCGAAACATATACAGTATAATGCCAAGCCCAAACCTTCAATAGGACTATATTTTTTTTAAACCAAATATATTTAAATATACACTAAATGCAGTTTAAAATGCATTCATTAAAATGTAGGTCGCACTTTATATTAATCCACCACCCAATCTGTAAAACTTACCCGTGTCCCATCTCGATAGCAATATAATTGTATTGTTTTGCAATACAATATATGACAATGATTAATTGCTGTCATGACAACTAAAATGTTATACAGCAATTGTGGCTTCTTTGTGTTATACGATATAGACTCCTGCATTGATAAGGTTCTGGTTTCCTTTAATAATGCAAAATAACAAATGTCTTCCAGATAAGTTTAATTACCATATCAGTATGATTATTGTCCATTTATTACTTTGTAAAATGTATGTTCTTGCGATTCTGGATTAATCGATCCGTCATTACGTCCCTGTTAAATTTGCTTAGTATTCATTTGGACATGTTCAGTGTTCCTGAAAGCAGTGTTTTATTTCATATTTCTGGAAGAGTGCTTCTACTGCAGTAGGACAAAGAAAGGTCTCTAGCTCATTTGCTACAGTCTTCATGCCTCGCCAAATCGACAGATGGATTGTAATACATTTTTTATGCAACTAATAAATAACTAATATAGACATTTATCACATTATAATATTTTCATAAGGTGCTTCATGTTGAGTGCATTTTACAAGTACACAGACAATCTCCGAATATTTAAACTTCTTCTATCAAAGTAGGTTTCTGTGACCACCCGGGCCACCCCCCCTGAGATTGTTTAAGCACATGGGCATTGTAGGTAATAGCCATGGGCAATGCTAGGGGTGAGCTTCTGGGTCTTGGGCCTTAAATGTTTTTTTTTACTACTTACCATTTTGTAAGATAAAGTCACAGCATTATACTGTAGCTTCTGCAACAAAGTGGAGACTTGATTAAACTACGCTACAACATTCTGCAGAAAGCACAATAGAACTAAAGCTGTTTATTTATTTCATGGTTCAATTTTCCCACCATCCAAAATATATATTTTTTTAAGAGCAGGGGAGAAATACATTTTTATTTGTGATTCAGAAAATTGTTTGCAAACTTTAAGGCACATGGACATTTGCAATGCACCTTCCTTTATGAAGACAAAGGCAATAATCTGGAAAACTGAACTAAAATACATTTTTGGTCAAAATAACACATTTTTGTATATGGGCTTTAAATCTAAAACTGTCTCATATTTTTAAAATACTAATACCGTTGGACCACATAGATGCAATAACTCCATTGACACTCCTAATTAAGATTATAGATAGTGTCAATGGTCCATTTAAAAGATAGGTGGCGAAAATACAAGGATAAGTCTCATCTACCATAAAGCAAGAAGAAGAAGACAATGGGAGCTGTTGTGAATGAGTTCGATATTGTGGTGTATTCCATTTAGTTTTTAGCAAAAACCGATCGTTTTGTATCTTTGCACATTAATGTATCATCACTTTTGAGCAACACTGTGTGTCATGTACCCCTTAAGGTTTATGACTATAAGGTAACTGATTTTAGTATTAGAAATACTCATTGTAACACCTTTCCGACCTCAGACAAACTGCAGAAAGTCTGTCAAATAAAGAAATAATAATAAGAATACTACTCTTGTTTGTACTTAAGCGTTCTACCATACATAGAAAAAAACAAGATCTTTGGACATGTCTTCAATGGAAACTATAGCTAGTGGACCTTTTTGTTTTACTGTAACTCCATAACGTTGAGAAGTTTATTTCATAAAAAATAACTCAACACAGCTGTGATGTTTCAACATTCGTTTTAAGTGTATCACGTTCCAAATTTTAATCAAAACCTTCCTCGATTTACAGGTCTGGGCTCAAGTCCTGAATATCCATTGAACAGCCCCTGTTAACCTCTCGCGTAAGCTAACATTAAAACTAATCAGATGGTGATTTGGCTGGATGTTTCCTGGTAACGCCATCATAAATGAAGCACCAGGTCACTTTTAAATTACAGTATTCTGCATGTGTGACTCGTTCTGATTTGAAAATGAAACACTTCTAAAAGATTAAGTGGCGCTGAGGATATTTTATCTGCTATATACTATTAGTTCTTCTGAAAGCTGGTGTTCAGAGCTCATACTTTGGCAGAACAAAGTAAGGCAGCTAAACAGACCGAAAATCATTTAAAGCTCAGCGAATTGCACCTATTTGTGGAAATGCTGTTTCCTGCAATCTATGGCAGCCCCTGAGCAGGTCTAATTAACAGCCTGAGATATCGACCAGCGCTCCAGCCCAAGACAAATAACCCCGCATTTATCTCAAACCTATTTTACCTAATTAAAGCAACACCTCCATTGACTTTTGCTCCTTGAACACTTTGAGTTTGATTGGGAAACTGGATTTATGAAAACCAGAGAAAGCCTGGAAGAGAGATTTGCAGTTAAGGGGAAAGAGAAAATATTCAAAGAAAGTAGACGTGACTTTGGAGGTCACGTTTGCTTATGCAGCTCCTCTCAAAAGAGTGCTATGCTGCAGACAACAAACAGATTCAGCCTTGTTATCATGTGCAGGTTTCATGAGTAATTATCATTTTATTGGTCGTTGTGGGACAGAGTCTCTGTTTGACTGCTGCCATAATACAGCTGATTAACATATAATTGGAGATATGTGTGTTGTTGTGTGTTCGCTGCGTAGTGTAATTTGAAATCAATAAAAGTTTAATCAAAGAGTGTGTGTGCATGGAAATGATTTGATCTAGACATTTCCATGTCAAACATTTTGTCATGAAGTGCCATTTTTAAGTCTAAGTTCACATGTTAAGATTCAAGGGTATGTAAACTTTTGAATCGATAATTTTTTTCTAAATTCAGTCATTATTTTGTATGACTATGTAGAATATGTATGTATCCTCTATATGTAAAATTTTCATTAAAAAAATTCCCAATTATTAACATTGTGAACTTTCTGCAAGAGCTATGTAAACATATGAGTAACTGTATACTATATGAACATATACGTACAGTAGTTTAATTTTAAAACTTTGAGTTATTGGTAAACTTGAAAGTGCCTTCCACAAATCTTCTGCTCTTTTTTGTTTTTTAGTTTGTATCTATGTGGCAGGTAAACAAACTTAAGTGCAATTCCTTTTCATTTCCTGCCGCTAAGGTGACCTGCTCCAACTGAACCTCCATGTCACGCGATCACAGCCTCAGATCTGATCTATCAGGAGAATATTCTGACAGGCCACCCGTGTGCGTGACCAGTCCATGACAAAAAGATAGCAGCACATGGCACTGTTATTATGACATTTAAATTTAACACTGAAGCATAGAGGGAAAAGGAAATGACTGCTTGTATCACCCCTGGGCACGAAGACAGGAAGAGAAACAAGGATAGATGCTAGGTCTAAAATCTAGTAAGCTGCTTTCCTAGTTTTTCCATCTGACATCTGAAAATGTAAAGTGAACAGCCACAGTCCAGTCTATTTTCCTTATTTATTTATTAAATGCAATTATTACAGTATTATGTGCAATACTAATACTAATAAAATTCAAAATCATTTTTATTAATACAGAAAATACAAGGATAGTTTGCCCAAAAATGATTTTTCAGTCATCGGTTACTCATCTTAATGTTGTTCCAAACCTGTCTCACTTTCTTTCTTCCGTGAAACATAAAAAGAAGATATTTAGAAGAATGTTTTAACTGTCCAAACCATGATAATGTGCAAAGATAAAGACTTATTCTAAGCATTAAATTCGTTCATTCATTCATTTTTTAAAAGATTTAAAGCCACAAATTGAGTGATTAGTTCACGCATGATTTTATTTCCTGTTGGACCAATCAGATCTCACGGGAAAACCCCACTATTTTACAAGGTTTACATTTGACAAGAAAAATAATATTTTTCACCAAATAAATAAATGACTCCTAAAATTTTGCAAATCATATAAAAACAGTCGTAGCAATTAGATTGTATGAATTCATACAAATTTGCCACCAATTTATTTAAATAAAATATTTACAAAGTGTTATAATATTGTGTTTGTCAAAATAAAATATTAGCTAAATTTTCGTGCTCATCAGAATATTGTACGTTTAGCTAAATTTAGCCTCCCTTCTAATAAAACCATTAAAGCATGGCACTATCAACAACAAGAAGGTCATGGGTTCAATTCCCAAGGAAAGCATGAACTGGTAAAATACAACTTGAAATCGCTTTGGATAAAAGCATCTGCCAAATCTGCCAGTGTGACGGAGATTTATTCAGGACTTTTTGTGGTCTGCTCTTACTTTTCTCCAAAAAAGAATAAAGGAACAGTCGAAACCCACAGTAAATGATTTACTTCCGCAGTAAACATTTTTGGAATGCTCTACAGATGGTGAAGCTGTCTAACATTTAAACAGCCTCAGATTCTGACAACGAAGCTTATTCCTGTTTGCAGTGTGTAATTAGCGGCATGTTTCGCGGCTTAACGTGGGCAGTAGTGAGTCATTCTGACAGAGGAGTACCGAGAAATGGAAATCACTACGCACTAAAAACAAAAGAGGCCGCGAGGAATGCACTCGGGGGACTGGGGGGGAGCGCAGCAGTGCCCACGACACAGAAAACACCAGCTGCAGCTGCCAGTGGCCCCTCTGTGCCCAAGAAGAGTTCCTCTGCCTGGAAGCGTTTGACTGACAGCTGGGTCAAGAACACCCACGGTCAAATCACACACTTCTCTCTCTCTCTCCAGATTTTACACATCACTCCAGGACTTCAAGGTGATGTTTGTAGCTTTTACTGTTAAAATACTTTCTCCTGTTACGTCGCAATATCTAGAGACAATTATAAGTAAGTGTTTCGTGTTCCTCAGAAGAAAATGATTTGGGTTTGGAAGGACGTGTGGTTGAGTTTTGGCTGAATTATTTATTTAACGCTGCAAAATCTGCTTGATTACACTTGACCTCAAAGTGTTGAGCATCACGGAAAGGATTAGTGTCACAGAAGTAACAGGAAGAAACGGTAAACAATTAAATAAAGAAAGCAAGCTGTGAAAAATTGGCGTGGTATTCAATAACTTGTTTCTGCCTCTCCCTCTCTGTCATGATATGCCTTTGATGTTTGTCATACAACTTGATATACTGTCCATCATGATTGGTTTTTTACTCCAACACAGACTACATATGCTATATAAATTGTCTGGTAATGGCTGTGCTTCAAAAGGTCAGCGGCAAATTGGGTCAAAGTTGAGACGTTGGAGGACATTGCGAAAAGGTCTTTCTGAGGACAAGAGATTACATGCTTCAAGCTAAACAGAAATAAGCATCCATAACTTTGCGATTAATAGACAAACTAACGTTTGTTATAGCATGCTAATAAATGCGCTATAATCACCTATTACAATGTAATTAACTCACTGGACTGATACGGGTTGCAGATTATTGCAGGCACTAATTGGATTAATGCTAATCTGCATAATGCAGAAGCATCCATGTGTTTTAAACGCTCACTTTTGTGAGATGCAATCTATGATTATTTTGTTAATCTGTTAACAAAAGAGAAAGAACGCGAACCTTAAGGGTGGTAGAAACGGAGATACACAAATGCATATAGACTATCATATTTTTAATGCTTCTAAATACAAAACAACAGCATGAAGCGATTACAATTATTTCTCTCATGTTTTACGTCGAAGGTTATTTTTCCCCCAGCGGTCTGATCATTTCTCTTAGCTTAATTATTATGCAGGAAGAGTCTGTATACACTCTTTAATTTCAAAAAACCACATATAAGGGAACAAGGCCATGTGTGTGTGTTTCTGGAGTGTTCTAGTTTTGAGTTTTAACCCCCACCCCATTAACCTAGAGACACACAAAAGAATGGAAAACACAAGGGCTTTAATCGTAATAGTACTCCACCAAGAAACACGCAGGTGACTATTTCAATCTCTAATCTTCAGATCAGAGGAGACACAAACAATTCCCTTGTTAATTCTTATTTTAATGCTGCTCTTTCTGTGTGTTTTTAAATTAACAATTAAAGTGGAATAAATCACAGATCTCTGAGAGATCAAAGAAACTAGTTTTTTAAGAATCCAGAAAGTGCTTTTGTCCTCTGTGATTTGCTGGAACGTGTGAACCGTAGAAGAGAGAACATCCTGGATAGAGATTATAGACACCCTTAGATACCTTTAAGCGCATGCACCGTAATCGGGCCAACAGACAGAAGCATCTTCAGCGTGGCTTCAAAGCTGTTTATGTTTCAAAAACTTGCCTATATCTATTTGCTAATATAACTTTGATTGATATTGGAATATGCATTAATAATTCAAGAATTCCTCTGAACTCAAGCTCACTCATACGTCAAAACATCGGTTTTGAAAACATTTGGCGCATGGTTGTCGGGAAATTGCTATATGTTTGCGGTTGATAGGGTATTCGACGATAGAAAGAAAGAAAGAAAATAAGAGAGACATCACTGAAGCAAAATTTACTAGCAACTGAAGCAAGTAGCACAAGAAAGAATTTTAAAAACATAAAATCTACAGTAACTCAGTATTTACTAACAACTGAATAAATGCTGCAACGGAAAGTAGTACAAATATATTTTCCAATGAGACTAAATGCCATGTACCTAGTCAGCAAATCTGATTAGACAGAAATCAGGAAAACTACTTTAGTCCCAGCACGGAACCTTTAGGAACACCACGTGGATTTGATGAACAGGATGGAATATGATTGTAGCTTTGCATTTGGGCCTACTTAGATTTATTTATACACAACATGGTTGTATTAATACGCTATAATACTGCTGTGGTGCTGTGAGCTAATGGATTATTCTATTTAAAGCATAAATATTGCTGCTGGAATTATAAACACTGATCAATATACATTTAACACTCTCACACACACACAGGCATACCCGCATTGATTCACTCACTTACTCACAAATGCTCTTAACTCTATATGTTCACTCTCTGCTCATCTCACATCTCTCTCACACACAGGCCCCAGTGAGGGGCAGATGTATTATTAAGCTGTAATGTTTTGTAATGGAGGGTATAATGGCTGTCAGATGGCTGGGTGGTTATATTGAGTTTGCTGATTGCTTCAGGCTGATATTAGTCTGCTATCATAACACCGACAAACCCATCATCACACGATCTGCAATATATTCTCAATGTTTCATCACTAACCTGTGAATAAAGGCCGCGTGCGTACGTGCGTGTGTGTGCGTTCTGTATGTGTTTTCATCCAAGCATGTGTGTTTGGGTTCTGTGTGGTTTACGTAATTCCTTTTCAACAATTATCTGTCTTTCATTCTCTCTTTCTCCCACTCATAGACACATGCAGTTATTAAAGTGGCAGTTTGAATTCTGCTCTGGTGTTTAGCTAGAGTGAGATTACAACACTTTATCTCCTTATCCAGCACAGATGAGCTTTATGAGTTCATTATCATTTATGCAGGGCCTCACAGCTGGAGCTCTCTGCGTTCCCCATCTCTCTCTGTCTGTTGTTTGTAGTTTCAGCTGTGTTTCTTCACTTCTGTCATTAGTTATTGCTGGTCTCTCAGAGGGAAGAAGAAAAACCTTTTCTTTTTTTTCTTTTTTTTTGAGAACCGCTTCCTCGGTCACAGTCTTTGTATGTGGGTCCACATGTGCAATTACAGTTCTAGGTACAGTATAACATAGAACCGGACAAACATTACCATTCTGAAGTGCTTTTGTAAGATGGTGTCATTCTTACAAGAGTCATATTTTGTTTAATCATTGTCTTGTATTGTGCAATTTTTTGATGAAAAAATATATATATATATATATATATATATATATATATATATATATATCTATCATTTTCAAATTTCGCATAAAATCATAGGATGCATATTTAATTTCATTCATTCAATTAGATTATATTCAATTTAAAAAGTAAGAAAGGGAGGTAAACTATAACCTGAGTGTGCTCTTGACAGGGTTCATGAGATTCACCATAATTCAGAAATGAAAATTGGGACAGAGTGAGATTTTTTATGTTCTTGTGAACCAAATGAAACTCTCTCTGTGAGTAAAACCATCTTACACACCACACGAATCCCATCCACATCCTCTTCCCCCCCTCCTGCCTCAGGGCCCCTGACGCCTCACTCTATCTCAGGACCACAGAGAACAAATACAACCTCTCACACCAGGACTTCTTTAAAACCAGGTCACAGGATCTTGGTAAGAGCTCGACACATTAGCATGCCAGTTACACACACACACACACTCATATCTCTCCGCATGTGTCTGACTGCATGGAGAGTTTCTTCATAGGTCAGCGAGTATTTCAATCCTGTAGTGCCCCGTGCCAATGGCAACAGACAGTTAATACAACACACACACACGCACTCAAACATCTGGAGTGTTACAAACATGCAAGATTTAAAAGAAAGGGACTTAAAGTTGATTCAATAAGAAAACTAATGACTAAACCGTTTAAAAACACAAGTATAATAATTTAGTGATTCCTTCCTAAGCATTTTTTTTTTTTTCTGAGATTCAAGCCCTTTCAGATCCCCATGTCTCTGGTGCAGTGACTGAATAATTGTGATTTTCTCTGCTGTTTGAGCACATCACATCCATAAATCCCCAGAAGTGAAACAGTGTATTTGATTTGGTAGGCAAATATGAAACAAATGTATGAAGAAGAACTACACGTGTGTTCAATAGCCCTCAATGCTGAGCTGTGTTTTATTAGGTGAGATTCAATTGTAAATGATTTGAATCTGAAATTCTATCAGGTCTGAGCAGGGTAGTCGGATAAATGAAAAACTTCTGTCACGACCTTTACCCTACATCTATAAAAAAAAGGTCGTCTTATTTAGAATCAAGGCAGCAAACAGATCCTAAATCAAACATATTTAACATCATAAACGTATATAAACCTGCCTAATGGAGCATAGTAATGTTTAAAATGCCATTTATTCTTTTATTTTTACTGAAAACCAGTTTTCTTTTTAGTTAGTTAGTGATTTTGGTTCCCAACTAATGTCAACGGCTTAAAGTATATATGTCAGGTTGATATCTTTGACTTGAATTTTAATAAATGAATCTTCATTTGGCATCCAGTAGCATGTGTGAAATTTTAATTCACACTCATAAATTAATAGTAAGCCAATTTTTAAATTCACAGCAAGAGAGTATAAATGATGACAGTTTTTATTTTGACCTTAAGTGTAGCCTTGGGTAAAGTAATGGAATAGATAAAAGTCACCAGAGTGTTGTTCCCTTTACAGTGTGCAGTTCTGAAGGATCAGCAGACTCTTAAACAGTTTCAATCATGCTGTTCATTCATAATCTCTGTCATAATCAGCGAGTTGTCCCAGCGTGACTATCTGTGATGATTAGCCATGAGCCAGAGAGAATGACGATGAACTCCGAGACCTTTTACACCACAATATGACACACTACTTACACTACTTAATACGACTAGAGATTATTCTAAAACAAGATTAGTTTTTTTGATTTCCAGGATTAAGTGTGGTCCATGCTGCAGCTTTTTATGGCTGGGAATCATCCACTCCGGAAGTCACCGGTAGAATCAGATTTTGTGATATTTAGACATGGTTAAAGCTGAAACCTGACACAACTCTGAAAACAAATTCTGCATAAAAAGCCACCTCCACTGCACCTCTAACTATTAATGCAGCCCCATAATGAAAGTGTATTTTGTGGCCACAATTATGCACAATATGGTATAAAATATTATTATGCACATTAGGACTGTAATTAATTTTAATGTGTATTATGTATCTAATAGGTGCCTATTCATGCAAGTAAGTGTTATTACTTAATTATAAGGATATATAAATATAGGATATATAATTTTTTTTTTGCTTTCACATTCATTTATTTCTTTTATTTTAGAAATTTTGTTTTGTGTTTTTTAATAGTCATTATATATTACATATTTTATTTCAGTTTTTGTATTTAATTTTCTAGTTTTAAGTTGTTCCTGTTGTCAAAGTATTTCTCATTTTTACTTACTAGTATAATATTTCTTATATTAGCTTCTTTATTTCTAATATATTTCCAAACAAAATGTTGTCACACTGTAACAGAGCCGATGAGATTAGAGATGTGGATCGCAAGCTTTTATTAAAAGACATACAGGCTGAGTCAAATGACAACAAACAGGTATGGCATAGGCAAAGCATAAGAACAGTCCAGTGAACAGAAAGGACCAATCTGCTGCGAACGTGATCCAGGGAGCGAGGCAAAGAGAGATAATCCAGAATTTGAGCAAAAATTAATGGGCAAATAGTCAAACAACGTCAAGACACAGAATGGCTTTGCAAAGTAGCTAACATTAGAAGAGTGCTAATCGCTAGACAAATACTCGGTAACTTGAGAAGGAACTGAATGTATTTTAAATAGACAGGATAATGAGGTAACAAGGGGGAGTGGCTATTCAATTACTAAGAAAACTGGGTGGGCAAAGGAATAAGTGAATACAGAAACAATGGGGAACAAACACGTCAAAATAAAAGTCCATCAAAACCAAGACAGGGGAACATAGACTGAAATCATGACGCACAATTTAATTTGTAGACAAATTCAGTATTAACTAACTATTTTGACGTCTACCTCAGTAAACTCCTAATTTGCTGTGTTTTAATATTTAGGTAGTTGTTACATTTCGGTATGAGGTAGAACTAGAAATGTAAATTATATTGCAGAATAAGGCCATCAATAGAGCTTAATAAGAACTAACAAATAGCCAATATAATAGTTACATGCATGCTAATAAGCAACTAATTAATAGTGAGAATCTGTCCCTAATCTAAGTCGATCCCAAGTGTTTTTAATAGTTTTAGTTAACAATAATAACTCTGCCCAGAGAGCCAACGTCTCAGCCATAATGTGCAACTTTATTTAGCATTGTGTATTCTGTAATGTTATGTTCTTCTGTCAATAAATGTATTTCACTTGCCATTACACTATGGTGTAATTAAAATAAAGTGATCTGATTTGAGACTAAGAGATGTTTTGCTCTTTGCTTTTCCATCACCAAAAACCTCAACTTCAAAACAGCCACCCCAAGGACAATCTCAGGCTAAAACCATTTGTCCTAGAGACCCACCAACTCATCAACACAATACATGTCAGACTCAGATATTAATCATTATATTAAACCTCCCTATTTAATACAGCGCATGGGCAAACTTAAATTCACGCTAATGGACTCACAACCCCCTCACACTAGAATATAGATAGAACTCTAATTATTCAACATCGTCCCACAGATTAATCAACCTTATTGACCTAGGATGGATTATGTCCTGAGGGCCCCATCAGGCTTCTGCTGCTATCTGGCAACACAAATGTTTGGTGAACAGTACAGATTAAGGAAAGTCAGAGCAATCACTAAATAAATTGAAAACAAATTGTAAAAGAAATGTATGTATGCATATATATATAAAATACCAGTTCGTATGTAGATATATAGTAGCCAGATAAGTCAGACATACTTAAAGGCTTTTGTGTCTGAACTCTTCATACAGTATTGTGAAAAAGTGTTGGCCCCCTATCTGATTTTTTAATTTTTTTGCATGTTTGTCACACTTTATTTTTAGGTCATCAAACTAATTTAAATGTTAATCAAAGATAATACAAGTAAGCACACATAAATAAAGTTTTTTTATTATGAAGGGGAAAACAAAATACAAACCTACTAAACCTAATAACTGGTTGGGACACCCATAGCAGCAACAACTGTAATGAAGCATTGAGTCTGTTACAGCGCTGTGGAGGAATTTAGCCCACTCATCTTCGCAGAATTATCGTAATTCAGCCACATTGGAGGGCTTTTGAGCATGAATTGCCTTTTTAAAGGTCATGCCACAGCATCTAAATAGGATTTAGGTCAGGATTTTAACAAGGCCACTCCAAAGTCTTCATTTTGTTTTTCTTCAGCCATTCAGAGGTGGACTTTCCGGTGTGTTTTGGATCATTGTCCTGCTGCAGAACCCAAGAACAGATAGCCGGACATTGTCCTTCAGAATTTTTTGGTAGACAGCAGAATTCATGGTTCCATTTATCACAGCAAGTCTTCCAGGTCCTGAAGCAGCAAAACCGACCCAGACCATCACACAACCACCACATTTTACTGCTGGTATGATGTTCTGAAATGCTGTGTTACTTTTACGCCAAATGTAATGGGACACACACCTTCCAAAAAGTTCAACTTTTGACTCGTCAGTCCACAGAGTATTTTTCCAAAATTCTTGGGGATCTTTAGGATGTTTTCTGGCAAAACTGAGACGAGCCTTTGTGTTCTTTTTGCTCAGCAGCGGTTTTCATCTTGGAACTTGGCCATTTTCGCCCAGTCTCTTTCCTATGGTGGATTCATGAACGCTGACCTTAACTGAGGCAAGTGAGGCCTGCAGTTCTTCAGATGTTGTTGTGGGGTCTTTTTTAACCTCTTGAATGAGTCGGTGCTGAGCTCCTGGGGTAATTTTGGTCAGCCGGCCACTCCTGGGAAGGTTCACAACTGTTCCATGTTTTAACCATTTGTGGATAATGGCTCTCACTGTGGTTTGCTGAAGTCCCAAAGCTCTAGAAATTGCTTTATAACCTTTTCCACACTGACACTTTGTTTCTCGTTTGTTCCTGAATTTCTTTGGATCTCAACATGATGTGTAGCTTTTGAGGATCTTTTTGTCTACTGCACTTTGTCAGACAGGTCCTATTTAAATGATTTCTTGAATGCGAACAGGTGTGGCAGTAATCAATAATTCACACAGATCCATGTGGGTTTGGATTTTGTTTTCCCTTCATAATAAAAACCTTCATTTAAAAACTGCATGTTGTGTTTACTTGTGTTATCTTTGATTAATATTTAAATGTTTTTGAGGATATAAAACAAAGTGTGACAAAAAATAAATAAATCAGGATGGGTCCTTAGACTTTTTCACACCGCTTTCACACACAGACATATATATATATATATATATATATATATATATATATATATATATATATAGAATACTCAGTCTGTTGTATTAAACTCTTAATGCTATAAATTATTCAAAGTACATATAGCCTATACAACCTTCAAAGGCTTTTTAAAACTTTTTTTTTTTTTAAACAAAGGCTTCATCAAGCCAACATCAAAGTTTTACTTAATACGATTTCCTTTTCAAGTTTAAAATATTATTGCCACACATTGTAGCACTGTTTGTCTCGATTCTAACTTTTTTCTAGATGTCCAACTGACCTCTAAACTTGAGGCCCCTGGCAGTTAGAGGCCCCAGGGCATGGGATCCATCAGTCCATAATCCATCCTTGTTACTGACACATCCCAGAAAGAAACGGAGAGAGAGAAAGAGAGACAGAGCATGCGTGCTGCAGAGGCTAATGGACTAATGAGAGCAGTTTGAACTAACAAGATGAAGGACTGTACAAATGCCCACTTATAAGTAGAAGAAACGCTGAACAAAATGATTACAGAAGCAAAAAGAAAGGGAGGAGAGCAAAAGAGAGGTAAGACCTTGGCTTCACCAAGCTGTATCCTGTGATGGATCTTTGGCGTGGAGATGCATCTAGCAGCGGAAAACCCAAATGAGGTTATTTCATCTGATGAAATCGCACACTCACACAAAAACATAGACCGCTAATTTACTAACGAGAATTTTACAGAAACCGAGGTGGGCCAAAGTCATTAAAACATAATAAGACTGATCTGGTCCTAATAAAGCCGAAACACAATCACAGGTTTCCGCTCTCTCACTCACACACAGACACTATCATCTCATTAGTTTTTCTTTTCTCAATCTCTTCTGCTCAGCAGTTCCGTCATTACGGTCATATGAGACTATAATTTGTGTTAATCTAACATTGTTCATCCAGACTGAGAGACACTGCATTCGCAGATATGTGCATTTTTTTGTACATTTAATCCACTGTTTGCAACTGAATTGCAAAACCACTGATATAAATAAACCCATCCATCTGTGCAATCGCAACTGGCTGTCTGGAAATTCCACAACTACAGTTACAAACCACACTCACAGCGAAAACACTCATAAACACACAGAAATGCATAATGAAACTGCAGAGCTCTGATCATTAAACCAACCATTTAAATATAGTTTTACTTTGATATCTGGAGATATAAAGTGACAAAATATTGTATCATGAGAATTTCATATTTTTTTTTGCCCGTATAAAAATTGCTTAGTGTGGATCTCTGAATAAAACTCCAAGTATGAGCTAAAATTAGATTAATCGAGAAATAAAAAGATTCTTAAGATACTGTAGGAGAGCATACTTAATATATTCACTCTCCTTTCTCAGCTCACGGCTGAGCGCTGATTCGATGTGACGTAAACTATCAATGCAGAATTGTGTCATGCTACACGGCTATCTGTTCGGAAAAGGCAACTTTCCGTACCTGAGAATATAAGCTGTTTTTTAAACTGCTGAGTTAATGTCATGCTATTGGAAGAAATACAGTTTCTACAGCAGCATCACAGCGATACGCACACAGAGAAAATAAATGTGCATAAATACACGCAGCTAAATGTTTTGCCCCTGGTTTCATCAGATGGTCTGTTTTTTGTTGTTTTTTGCCGTTATGTCTGTTATGATTTGATGCAGTCAGTCTATACCGGGGTAATAGGTTCACAGGGTGAATGCGTGCAACTGAATTAAACATACGAGGAACTGTCATTCGTGCTATATCATCCTTGACCTGTGCACAAGCTGTATTGACGTTCACCTTTGCACCTGACATATTTGATTTACACCGTCACAGTGGCCTGTGACACAACACCTGTCTTAACATGTGCTGATACAGCCATGACAGAATTGATCTGACCCAGAATAACATCTTCTCTCCGCTGCCTCTCTGAGTCACACAGAAACTGCATCCACAAATCTGCACATTTAGCAAATCGGCCGCAACATGAGCTTGACAAAACGAATGTCGCTGCTGACTGTATTTGTTAATGACCCCTGACTGTCATTTGGACACAGCAACTCACATAGCGCTACGATGTTTGAGCTTTAATTGAGCTTGAGAGAGAGAGAGAGAAAGAGAGGGATAAAGGGTTGGGTTAGTACTGAATAGTCTTTCAATTTATGAGTTGAATTTTATTGGCCACACCCAACAGTTAGCAGTTAAAAAATTGAAGGATGATCAGTTTATAGTCTTAAAACCAAGAAGAAAATGAGTGTTATCGAGTCATGGATTCCTAGGAGAATTTACTACCACAAGCATCCAAGTTTACATGCCTGATGAAATGAACAGTTGTTGCGGTCCTTATTATATCTTGAAGCACACAATGGGCACAATGTTTATTTTGAAGTGCACTTTTCAATCCCACCAGGATTTATTTATTTTTTAAGAAATCAAAATGACTGAATTTTTGCAGTGGTAATTTATGTTTGCATGTGAGTCAAACACAAAAAGAGGTTTAAGAATAAATGCAATAAATGCAAATGCAAAGAAAATGCAAAAATCTATTTATGAAATAATAAACGACTAATGACTTTCTCCTCAAATACTAATTTTAAAATTTCACAAATACATTTTTGTTTTTGTTTTTTTGAATATTTTTACTAATTTAAAACTGTAAAATTTCATATATATATATATATATATATATATATATATATATATATATATATATATATATATATATAGATTTGTTGTATTTATATGTTTAATTTGAAGAAATTATTAATTAAGTTTGTCCCTAATAAAAAGTGAGAAAGCGGAAAGGTCATAAAATGACCTGAATGTAAAAAAAAAAAAAGTGTGAGTGTCCAGTGGGAAATGAAGATGTCATGTGTATGAGTGTGTGAAAAGTCAGCTCAAAGACGACCTCACCCTGACCTCTGTTTTATGGGAGAGGCAGGAAGGACACAATCGGACTCGGGTCGGTCTTGCTTTTAAATCGACTGCTTTATTGTTTATCAATATATCAACCTTCCCTACAACAGTTAAGTCATAAATCAACACAAGTATTGTTGTCTTCGTTATGATGGCCTTCAAACACCTGATTATTCATCATGTCTCCCTGATGTGTATACATTATTAAAACGCTAATCAGTCCCGACATAATCAGACGTTACTGGTTCTGTCAGAGGACACCAGGTCATTTATCTTTAGCTGGTCCCACGCTTTATTCTAGTTCACAGCATGCATCTGATCATCTGGGCCTCAATAAGTATTAAACATATAAATATATATACAATCACCTTGAGCCCAAAACAACAGGATAAACCCTCAAAATGCATGCAGGAAATGGCTGAATCCAAAACGACGTCCTGTCTTCGTGCAACAGGACACTAGAGAAACGCCCTCCTGAATCTGACGGATGAGCTTATAGAATGAGACACATACACAGAGGAATATCAATCAATCACTGCTGCTGCTGACATGACTTTCTGGACAGATATTTTGCGTATGTTCCTAGTGAGCTTATTGAGCATCCTACGCAAGCTACATTTTATGACACTGTAGATGTGCTCCTGACACGAAGCCTGCTCCTAAAAGTTGGCAACTTCTACCTTTTGGACAAATTGCATGTCAGCATCGCGTGTAAGGATTTTCCACAAACTCAGCAGGAAAAAATGGCTGGCAAAGTAAATTACTGTGTCAATTACTGTGTTCATTTAATCAGCTCCATTCTGAAAAAAGACACACAAAGGAACCATGCTTGGGTTCTCCAAAGAATCTTTCAGTGAGCAATTCTAAAAAAAAAAATGTCATACTCTAAAGGTGGTTTTCACACTTGATTGACTGCCTGGTCAAAACCCAAGTTTGCTTGTTCCCCCTGCCATCCCAGTTGGTTTGTGTTCACTCTTTTTATTTTTTGGATCCAAACCCTGGTCCTTTTGCTTCATCAGAGAAGCAGAAAAGCAGGAATGCTCACTTCACTTTTGTTCTTTAGATTTTGAAAATTAGGTTTTGTTTCAAAATGGCGACAAAGAATGACTTGGGTCTTTTTGTCACAAATGCAATGGAAATGTTCAAAAGAACACAGGTGTCAAAGATGAGCGATAGCGCGATATAAGCGGGTGAGAAAAGACAAATATACAGTTACAAATACATGATAGCTGTTCAGCTTGTGTGTGTGATATTTGGTGCTATTTAGAATATAAGATTGTGTTATTGGCTTAGCAACACGCTAACGTAAAATTAATTGTCTACTGTGTGCTTCAAATTTTGAGAACTATTGTTATAATATGCAGAGCTGCTTTCTATGTAGAGCGCTTCAAGTAAGTCACTTATTTTGCAAGGAGGAAAGCCGACTATGCAGGCACTAGACAGCAAGGAAGCTCACCAGGGTTTGGTACGGTGCCACTGGGTGTTAACGCTAAGACTATGAAGATTTTAGTGTGTGTGTGCATACTGATAAAGACAATGTGATTATGCATGCATTTGAAATGTCATAGAATCTATTGTTTTCAGATTTATTCAGCTCTCGTCTCTTACCGACAGCCAAAAAAACGCAGAACCGCGGCCAGGGTGCCAAAATGGATTAATCACATATGCTAAATACTCGTTCTGTCATGAGAGAACAATCATTTATTTAACAAGCTCACTCACACCTTTGATGGCTGTATTAGTAGGAAGAGCCCCTCCTAGTGTGGTGTAGGGTACCTAAAAGGGGGAGGAGATTCATTGATGTCTACTTGACCTGGCTAATTAGCATATTCATGAGGAAATCTGAATAAAGCTGAACATTCTGACAAACAAACACACACACATACGCACGGAAGCTCAGCATGGGGTCTATCTAGATGATAGACAGCAAAGCCTCTTGTTTCGCTGTTACTCTGGGAAATATTTTCCTATTTTATTGTTTTGTTCTTTCACAGGCGGTAGAAAGAAAACAAGCAAATGGTTTACTTTTATGGGCCATCAACAGCAGCAAAGCAGCGAATTTCCAGTTCGGAGTGTAAAACTTCATCAGCGAATATAGTGCCTGCAGAAATAGATTATTTCTAGGCGTCTATATTCTCAGCCGTATGATAATGCAAATTCATGTGCTTGTAAGCGAAATGATCATTTCAAACTGCAGAATAAATCAGTCTGATGACTTATGCCCACTAAGCCTTTGAAATGTTACTCTGACAGACAGTGGATGTTAGTTTGTTCTGTTTTATATGTTTCGCATAGTAGGTCATCTATTCCTGGCATTGAATCCGTTATCTTTTCATGAACTGCCTAGATCTTTAACCATTATGCCATTTCACCCAGTGCCCTAATTTACACACTTTTAAACATGAACAGTGCCTGGGAGCAACCATTAATTAAATGTTATACAAGTTCCTAGTGTGAGGAGCATGTATTAAATATTGTCGATGTGCATGTGTGGGGGTATTTAAAATCTCTGTGTGCGAAAATGTGTTTAGTATCTCTGGATGATTAAACATCCCTGTGGTAGATGCTACCCATCTCCTAAACGCTGATGGATGATTTTCTCTAAAATCCTGGAAACCTTCTGAATGCTCTTTATTTATACACACTTTGTAAACATCACTTCATCAAAATAACAAGCTGTTAGTTCAGTTTGCATAAAATCTGCATCACTCAACATGGCCAAAATTCTGAAACTTAAAACATAAAATTCTCCATTCCGCTATATTATAAAAAATATATGCCTGTGCCACTACAGCTGCAAAATGGAATTCCAGTAATTCCAGTGTTTGCTGAATGCTCCTCTTTTGGCCATTGGTTGCACACACAAATAGCTCCGCCTCAGACTCAGACTATTGGTTAAGCCACTGTCACTGTTGCTGTCAGGTTAGTCAGAATATTCATACAAACAAATCAAAGGGTCTCGTTCCCTAGTAATTGTGAGGATTATTTCATATTAGTATGCACAGGAGAATTTCTCGAGAAAAATGTGCGTACACACATGAATTTGTTCTTAACCTCATTCTAAACTTAATGAATTTGGAATATTCTGTATGAGCGATAATCTGGGGTTAGTCGTTTGCATAAAACACATCCAAACCATCTCCATATCAGACATTTCAACCTGTACAACCTTTATTACTTTAACTTTAACTGACTATATATATATATATATATATATATATATATATATATATATATATATATATATATATATATATAGTGAATGAGACAATGATTTAGTAGCACATTCACAAACAGCAGTGAAACAACTGTTGATCAGATTCTGTACTTTTCTAAAGGTCATAGGATGCAACCCATAATACACAGCATGCTCATCTGTCAACAAACACATGTAAACTGCAGCATGTGTTCTATCAATGTTATCAGGTCATGTGTGACAGAAAGCTATAGAGCCTGACATTACAGGTGTGTGTGTGTGCAGCGTGCATCTGACCTGGATGCTGGGGATTTATGCGACCAGTGGGAATATGTTTGTGGTTGAGTACAGTGATGGGTTAGCTGAGCCATTCAATTTACACACACAGGCTTAAAATGCAGACATGCAGGAGAAAAAGTCCTAGTGTGAGGGAGAGAGGCATGGAGATGAGAGTGTTAGGTCAGAAACTCTACACATGTACAGATGTGAATGCATTACAAGTGCGCAGTCCTGCTGCATATAACCCGGGTGAATGTTCTTGCATTACTCTGGCCGCAGCAATCGTCAACTCATTGGCTGCTAGAGTTACTGACAATGTCGTGACCCCAGAAAATATGGCTTGACAGGCACAGTTTTGTTTTCTATGCTGACATATTTCCTATTTCAGGAAGGTGGTGTGAAACATAGGCTCATTGACATGTCCCTTTTTTTGATAGTGCATTTTTTTAATTAGAAAGTCAGTCATTAGAGTCAGTTTAGAACAGCTGTGAACCATGATTCCTTGCTATTGCTTGGCGATGGCAAGTGTTATTAGAGGGAGTACAGTTTCATTCGAGGTGGAATAAACCTGTATATGCCTATTAGTGCAAGATTAGTCATCTGTATTTTTATTGTGATTTCTCATATGAGACAGAATATATAATTGTAAATCTGTAAAATCAAAAAAACATGGACCAAAAGCAAATAAAGTGATGTCTCATTGAAGATTATCTTCATACTGTGCTGCCATGACAGTAGTTGAAATACCTCAAAGTGAAGACAACAGTTTATCAGGGCTCTTCAGTTTAGTTACTGAATGGCCACGACCCACAAAATTTACTTTCCCATACTTAATAAAGTGAAAAATGAAAATTATATCATTAAGTAGTTCACTTCTAGAATGAAAATCTCCTGACAATTTACTTACCCCCATGTCATCCAAGCTCATCCACCATGTCTTTCTTTCTTCAGTCAACTTTTTCACTTGTGTAAATCCATACGCATTTCAGAGCTAGTGCAAAGCCATCATTGGTGGTTAAAAATTATAAAAATATATAAAATTGGCCAATAGATAAGATTAGACAAGATCCTCATTTTTTCCTGGGACCATGCAGAGCCCTTTAAAGCTGAATGAAACTGCAATATGGACCTTCAACTATATGGAGATAACTCACAAATAAAACTTTTTATTATGTAATTGAATTGTTTTAATCACTTACCCTCATAAAATTTCAAACCCCTGAGACCTTTGTTCAGCTTCAGAACACAAATTAAGATCTTTTGGATATCTCTGTCTAAGAAAGACTCTGCTATTTTTGAAAATAGACTCATTTTACAACTTCCCTACTGTTAAACAGTTGAGTTTTACTGTTTTCAAATCCATTTAGCCAATCCTTGGGTCTGGTGGTAGCACTTTTAGCTGCAGCTTAGCATAAATCACTGAATCAGATTAAAAATGTTTAAAAATGACCAAAGAGTCCTGATATTTTCCTATTAAAAACTTCACAATTGTGTAGTTACATCATCTACTAATACCAACAGATAATAAAAAGCTGTGATTTTCTAGGCCAATATGGCTAGGAACTATACTCTCATTCCAGTGTAAAAATCAAGGAACTTTGCTGCAGTAACACGGGTGCAGCAGGCGCAATAATAATGGAGTGTTCCTTTAAGAGTTCTAAATTTGAAGGCAACAATGTGTGAAATTAGTGCATTTACATACTTAGTTTTGGATAATGTCCAAAACTAAGTGTGCTTTTGCTTTGCTTATGCTCAAGAATCAGCAGAAACTGATTCGCACAGCTATGGAATAGATTAGATTCTTCAACCTTGCTACTGGAGATCTACTGTCCTGCACAGATTATGTCCAAACTGCTTCAACATACATGTCTGTAATTCTTAAGCAGTCCTTAAGAACTTGTTCAGCAGGTTCATGTGTGTTTGATGAGTTACACTCTCCAGAACATTGGCTCTCTAAGAGCAGGATTGAAGACCTCTCTGCATTAGATGTTTATGGAACATCATTTCCTCTAAACAGGAAGCTATGAAGGAGTGTCAAATCCAGTTCCTGGAGGACCATGTTCCAGTTGAGCTTAGCTCCAGCCCGTATATGAGGTAATAGAACTATTCAGAATTGCTAAAAACTTCCAGAAAGTTGTTCAACTCTGCAGGATAGTGGCCTTCCAGGAACAGGATTGGACACCCCAGGCCTAACATCTCTTAATGACCCATGCCGTACTGCATAAATGATTTTTGCTGCATACTGACCTTTAGTGACCTTTCAGGACAGCTTATCTTACTGTGCAGAGAAGCGCGAGTGTGCTCTCAAAAGCCAGCGGGAATACGGGGGGATGGGTCACAGCGAGTGTACAAGAGTGTGCGCGCATTTAGCCGAGACAGAACCCTCAGGGCCGTCTGCGTTTTCGGTCTGGTCGCCTGCCCGTGCCGCAAGTATCGACTGAGTGTCTGATTGTCTTCAAACTGTCAGCGTGGGCTTATTGTGTTTCACAGCTCAAGAGCAGCCTGAAGACAATGAGAAAAACTCCATAACTGCACTTCCATTCTCTCAGATCTCTCTGTGTGGCAAAGTCTGAATGCTAATTTCACACCTGGACTCATTACGTTCCTGTTAAAATTCTCTTGATTATTAAAAGTGCCAAATTCAGAACAGCGCAACAGCGCCAATTACACCACCACAAACTCCTTTCAGAAATATTCACCATACCTTATTGTTCTTTGCCACAGGACTTGAAGAAAAGATCCTGAGATAACACGTTGCTCAAGGGAAACGAGAAGAAATCAAATTGTCTGTGTTGGCTAATCGCTTCGATATATCGCCACACTGTATTGATTCATATCCTACCACGTGCGGCTGTTATTCTGAGGAACAAATAAAGCACAGAGGGAGCAAGTGATCAATTAGCCTCACATTATTCCTTTTGTCTGCCACAGCTGAGCAGTCTTATCAACTGCAAGCACACAACTTCCCCTCTGGCTGTCGTCCCGAACCTGCTCCCAGAACCTGGCTTTATCAGAACCACCGCTGCAGTCTGGCTTTGCAGGGTGCATGTGTGTGTGTGCTTTGAGCTCAACTCCCAAGAGTTTAGCAGACAAGGGTGTGTGTGTGTGTGGCATTGACTGTCTCTGTGCTCTCAGTTCGCACACACACACACTCCGCCTCGCAGCTGCGTGGATGACAGAGAGAGCAGCGTGCATGTGGACCACTGTCTCTCAGTCTGAGCGTGTGACAGTCCAGCTTGTGGAGGAGCTCACTCTCCTCATCTCTTCACGTGTGAGTGTCCTGCAGAAACCCGACAGAACGTAAGTCCCTGGTGTCTTTCAATGCTTTTGTTTCAGCTGTGCATGTGCGAGAGATACTTCAGACATCCCTGTTCCCTCGCAGTTCTTCCTTCTGCTGTTTGAAAGTCTGTCTAGATCTCTGTTTAGAGTATAGTCACAAATGTTTAAAGTGAATGGGTCAGGTTTTGATTTGGGGGGCTGATTTTATGGGAAACTGTGGGGGTGATAGTTATCCGCGACTCTCTGCGAGTCGCATCCAGAGAGACGATTAGATCGGCTGAAGGTTTGCATTCACGAACGCTTTGTTCTGGTGTGATGTAAGCACGTGTTTACAGGACTGGCTGAACACACACCTGAGAATTTAATGAATCTGCAAATATGAGTTACAGTCTGCCTGCTTAAAAGACTAGACTGCACAAAATGATTTTCTTTGTAAAACAAGATCCATTTATTTAAAAAATAAAACTACTTTTTGTTTTTTGGGGAAGATATATATATATATATATATATATATATATATATATATATATATATATATATATATATATATATATATATATATATATTTTTTTTTTTTTTTTTTTTTTTTTTTTTTTTTTTTTTTTTTTTACTACCCCATTGGCAATTTTTCTTGTTTTAAGTCTAAACCCCATTAAACAAAACAGTGGGAACAAAAAATAATTGAAGTTCTTTCTTTTTCTTTCTGCATGGGAGAGGAAGTAATTAGCTTGTAACTTGTGGGTACATATAGCTACATTTGTATGAGGTTTAGACTCTTCATGGCAGATGTGTGTGTGTGTGTGTGTGTGTGTGTGTGTGTGTGTGTGTGTGTGTGTGTGTGTGTGTGTGCAAGTAATAGTCAATGCCAAATAATGCTAAATGCTGAATAATTAATAAGACTCATAAAGCCCCAGCGTGTGTTTGAGACTCTAGCTGCAGGGATGCACTTTAGCACTCCAAACTGGACACAGCACGCCAACCATGCCCTCATCTCAGCAGCAATTACTGAATTAAAGGTGAAATGTAGTGGGAAATATTTCACCATCAAATCATTTCTGCTCATTAGTAAATCTGTGCAAAGAGGCTGGTGTATATTCCATCTCTTTTAATTTATTTCGGTGTGCTTAATTGGTTTGACCAAATTATGTTTTGTGTTGGCAAACAAATAATATACCAAGAACAAGAGAATAATATAATGAAAAAAGAAAAGAAAAGAACAGCCATAAACATAAAGGGCAAAGTAATTTATACAAATTCTGTCATTACTCACCTTCTTGTCTTTCCAAAGCCATATGCTGTTAGTTTTTCAGTGAAGCAAAAAAAGATGATCTTGTAGAATTCTGTCAATCCTCTTTTGAAATACAATCTGTTCATCTTTCATTGTGATGAACAGACTTTGTATGAGAAGTTGATCCAGTGCAGTCAAAGATGTCAAACTTGGTGTTTGGCAGGCATTTTTTTTTCCTTTTGAACACAAATAAGATTTGTGACCTTCTGCAGAAGAAGTGCTTAACAGTAATTAACAACTTGAGTTCTTTTAAGTGATATTATGTAACAACAGTATATTTAGTCTTTTAAGCAAAACATCTTGTATGTCAGACCTGAACTGTGTAAAGAACTGCATAAGGATTCTTCAAACTCTGTCCTTGTGATCTATCTATCTATTTATCTGACTGTGTCTGTCTTCCAAACTCATACCTAGGCTGTCCTATAATCTGGTTAGGGTTCGAAAATGAGCTGAAAGCCGTTAGCACTACCAAGTCTCCCAACTCTTTCACAGGTGCTCTGTCTCCATTGTTGTTCTGTTCCTTGGCTTGTTGAATTCTTTTCCCTTGTTTCCTCCATTCAGTGCCATATGAGATCTATTCTGTGTGTGAGTGTCTTTGTTTTGTTGCCAGGGCTTGGCTGAAGCAGGCAGCATCCATATTGCCCATGTGCAGAGACCCCACCCAACCACATTCACATGTGATGAATAAAACATGACATTGAGATTGTGCCTGGGCTGAGTGCAGCCGGGCAGCTCTGTTGACCCGTTTCAGAAAGCCACCGACAGGTTCCGACTAATTTGGGTCACTTTAAGCCCATATAAAAGCGGCACGTCAGTATCTACAGAGGCTGAGTGAATCAGCAAGTCCAGAATGATCCAGCTCGGGTCCCTAGACTCCCCCAGCTAAGGGAAATATAAAGCAGGAACACGTTCAAAGGAAGTCAATGTTTATTCCCTCGGTATCTCTCTCTTTCTCTCTCTCGCTCTATTTCTTTACCTCTCCGCTATTGTTGAGAGCATGTGCGGATTTGTGGAACATACACATCTTTTTTCTCGCTCTTCCCTGTGTGAGTTTTAAGCCACAAACCATGGAACAAAGTAGTCACATTTGTGTTCTCTAGAAGAAGGAGTTTATTTATGCAGACATATACAATTCATCTACAATGCAAATGCACAACAAAGATAACAAGATGACTGTTTACTTGTGTGTGGAAGGTAAAGTTCCTGACCCACTCAAAGTTTGGCCGTTGACGGTTCTGAACGATTAGCATACACGATCGCTCGCGGCTGTATATGCGTGTTTTAGTAGGTTCTAAAGCCTACACGCTTTCTCTGAACAGAAAGGAAGCTTCCTGCCTTTTTCACCCTGCCGTATCCTCTTCATCTCTCTCTTTCACAGCTTGTTTTGTTTGTCTGTAGGGACTTGCATGTACGTGTTCCAGATTCACACTTTCTAATGTTTCGTTTGCCCCCTTATGTATGATTTCTCTTGGTGGAGGTGGGTTGATTCACCTCTCCACCCTAGGCAAGTGCCCTTTTTCTTTCTGACTGCCAAATATCTCTTCACCCACAACCAAATTGAGCCCATGCCAACCCCTCACTTCCTCCTAAAACCCGCCTTGAGGTATGAGGGTGTTTTAATAAATAAGGTAACAAGACCATTGCATTAAAACTAGTCTTGAAGAGCCTGGCATTTAAAAACTAACATAACATCAGGCATACTTTGCATCATAGACTATAACAGTGGTTCCTAACACTGGAGATCTGGAGTACCCTCACCTCTGCATGTTTTGCAGGTTTCCTAATCATTAGCTTGTTAGTGGAGAGTGTCAGATGACAGAGACTGTCATTGGGGGCAGTGCTGTTTGGGGGTCTCCAAGACTAGGATTGGGAACTGGTGATGTTTAATACTTAAAGAAATGCGTGTAGTTAGCACTCCTGTTAATCTCAACTGTGCTCCCGGCCTGGCACAGGTTGTTCTGGAAGTACTGTACATAATTCCAGACTTCAAGCATTCAAGAAGAACTTTATTAGCATGTTTAAGTGTGTTTGATTAGAGGTAGTGCAGTGGGTCTCCAGAAGCAGGGTTGAAGACCTTTGAGTTAATTACTGCAAGCACCAGTAGCAAAAAGGTCTAAAACTAGACATCTTGATTCTGGCTTAATTCCTCCCAGTTAGACAGGAAGAATCTGTCTGAATGACATGAAATGAAACAAACAACAGATTGCTTTGTTTGTTCGTGCTGTTTAGGGGTGTGTAAATCTGAAATGGACAATATGAGCTTCTCTTCATCTTAAGCACAGCATGATTCATTCTGCTTCTTACTGCAGTGCTATTAGCACATGCAGAGGGTCTCTGTCGGCCTAGTCTATTTCATTTTGCATTTTTTGGCAAAAAAACAAACATTGCCTCAGACAGGGAAAGTCATCTGACTGACATGTGAATAGACAAACTGCAAGATTATATTGTTTTTATGCTCCATATAAGAATGAGGAAACCTGAAATGGATGATGTACGCTGTCCTTGACTTAAGCGCAAAATTATTTATTATTCTTGTGTTTACTGCAAATCTATTAGTGCACATGGATGGTTTCTGATTAACCAAGCTCTTCATCACACTGTTTCCCTCAGCACCTTTTTTAGGGGCAGCTTTATGTCTCAATCCATCCATCTCTGCCACTAACACAATCTCATTAATGATCAATCAATCAAGCTAGGCTATGTTCTGCTGGAGTCTGAAGTGGTTGTAAGCCATGGTTCTCTGGTAGGGGCTGATGTGAAGAACCATGCTCTCTCTCATGGAGGCTGCAGTAATTAGCGCTACTCAATGTTATGGCACTACATCAATCAGAACCTCTTTTCATCCCGCCAGTACCATGATTGGACTGTTTGTTCTGCTTCTCATGGGCCAGTGTTCAGACGCTGTGGCTGTTTGCTCTAGAGCAAAGCTGATAACAGGTCCTGTATGTGACTGAAGTTCTCAATGGATGCAACTGATTTGCATGGTTATAGTAGGAGATATACAAGAATGTTTCAATAATGAGGTAACAAGGCTATTGCATCAAACTTGACGTGATGTTGGATCCATAAATCAGCACATTCCGACTGTGTAGCAAGGTTAATGGTTCTCTTAAAATATTAAATAATTTCACTTTGACTAGACAAACTTCAGATTGTAAAATGTCATGTCATGTGATTTAAAGAGTTAATGATTTAAAAAAACATGTTTTACCTTGAAAAATGTATTTAAAAAATCAACACACTTTTCTTTTTTATGTAAAAGTACCATAACAGCACTCCAAAATTCTGGATCTGGGAGTTTAAATACATTATTTACAGTATTTACATTTACTGACATTATAGAATAATCACAAAAGGCATGGGATTTGTATCAGTAAAAGCTCATAATACTCAGTTTTACATGTTTTTGCTGTTTCCCCATCAGTTTTTTTTCTCTTATTCTTTTTAAGCATCAGTGGGTGTGATTTGACAAGATTAGCTTTTGTTAGTGCAGGTGTAGAACATGCTTTATGTAGAGATGGGAATAGAACAGACAAATGCATTTTGATACTAAAACATTTTAAATAATTCAGTCATCATGTTGAGTTTACCACAGATACAGACTTTTCCTCTCTTCCTGTCATTTCAGATTTCTGCTCTGCTGATAGGAGCTCATCATCCTTGATGTTCAACAAAACATAAAAGAGAAACAAATACGTCTGCTGTTCTGTTGTGTTTCTAAGAGCCCTAAACGTGAAAATGTTCCATTAGATTTGTAGTTTCAGAAATGACTTTGAGACTGCTCAGATGTGCTGGATCAAAATGGACCACACGCAGTTCACAGGCCATGAAAACCTGATGGTGTGGAACAGAGTAGGCAGGACGGTCATTTCAACTGCTAGATGAACGGTCAATCTAAGAGGTCACTTTTCCATTACACTCCTCAGGGCCGAAATAAAATACAACCTTATTTACTGCCACAAAATGGGTCTGAGTGTGTGTGTATGTGCACATGTGATTGTTCAGCCTCAACTGCATTTGTGAAGCAAACGAATGTGGACAGCTAGAAAGAATTATCCTACAATGAAGCAGTATTAGCCCACAGCTCAATGGAATTACAGCAAAACACAAGAGAATTAGCCCACAACACAATGGGATTAACCCACAACATAACTGAATATTTTCAGCTAAATTACATTTTAAGTTCAAAGAAAAATAGTATATCACCTTACCATGCTAAAAGGAAACAGTTGCAATTTGTGTATAGTCTACTTTATAAATGAATAAGGTATTTTAACTCTGATTCCTCAAGTTGAGGTATCTTAACTTTCGTTTCAATATGAATATGCTTTATCTTGTTAAATAAAATCATATTGTGTAAACAAACAAAAAAATCCATGACATATTCAGCAAAAGGGGTACAGCCAAAGTCATATTTAATCAACTCAGCTCATTCTGTCACCATCTTGGAAACACCCTGGGCAGTTTTTTTTTCCTAGTCATGCAAGTGCAGCTCATCTACTTAAATAAGGGCAGGCACCAAAAAATCTCTAGTGTTTGCTAAGCTTATGTTTTAGTAACATTTCACCAAGATAGAATATCTTAAATAAGCCTAAACCAGACTCATGACACATATACTTTTCTTGGTCAAGAACACGCTTACACCCTAGGACCACAGCACAAAAAAGGACAGAAGAGTGCCTTTGGCTTTGTTCTTGATTGGCTCTTGTAATGTTTGACGTCAAACACTTGCTTCAAAATATTCAGCATTGTTTTTCTGCTTCATTTTTCAATGGATCATTTGACTCACATTTATTGTATTCATTTATCATTATTATACAAACATAACAAAAAAAGGTATACATCTACATTTCAAGGAAAAGGATGTAGCTTATGTACCACAAGGGGCACCAAACTGAACCATTGTTTGAGGCACATTTTGAACTGTCAAAGGAAAAATATTTCAACATAGACAAATTACATAGAGCAAGCTTCATCTCTTTGTCAACCAAAATAGCATTATAGCTGAATACAATTCAACTAGCAATCATTTGTAGCTGCGGGATAAGGCCTCTTGTTTAATCGTTTCAACATGAGCTGAGCAGTTTGTCATTTATATCACAGAACATTGCTCTTGCATGCTATTTTATTAGCTGTAAACAAAAATATTGGATATGGGCAAATGCTTTCAGTGAAAAAAACAAAATCATCAAAAGAAACTCAGTGGGGGATTTGATTTACTGAGCCACATAGTACCATCTGGAGACGGGCAAGTTTTCCGCAATATGAAGTAGTTATGTGACCCCACCCACTGACAAACATGCACATGTAATTTACCCTGACAGGTTGAGACAGTATAACATAAAACTGTAGCACGAAATACAGCATGTATAACAAGATATATGCATACACATAGTGTCAAACAGATTTCACATCGAATTAAAAAGGGAGAAAGGAGAGAGAGAGGGAAATTTCTCTCACCCATACCAATAGCAGCATGACAAACCATTTTACAGAACATAAAGAACAAAGCAGTTTTCAACAACACAAAAAGCAAAGCTTTAATTAAGCATAATGTTAATTAGTGTCGGTGTGGTGGAACACTTGTTCTGTCTGATTATCAGCTAATTAATCTCAAGAGAAAACACGCTGAGCTCTGAGAGACAGATTAAAATCAAGAGACCAGCGTGACCAGCGGCCTGAGAGAGAGAGAGATTTCTAATGAACAAAAGGTAAAAAATTGTAAATGTGTAATGTTAAAAAAAGACCTGTGGCAAGCAAATATAAGCATACTAAGCAAATTGCTTACAACCCAGGCAATTTGATTCCACCTTCCATGTTCCTAGACAATCCCATTCGGTGTCTCTTTGTGTTTCCCAAATGGGGTGGAGTCCAAACCTGTCTAAGATGGAGTCTGTTTACCCTGCTAACAAGATCTGAACCCTTAGGGGCATCAGGATTCTCTGAATTTCTGCTTTATAAACATCTTTTTAAGGGGTTAGGAGGTAAAACGTCTGTAAACCAAAATGGTCTGACTCTCATAATGCCCTGTGCTCTTCTGTTAGCAATAAGTGCTATTACATAACCCCTTTTTAAAGAATAAATATATCCTTTACGGAAGAAGATTCCATTGCTGATGTCACAAGTGTACAGCCTTAGGATAGAAACATCATTTATGCAAGCACACAAAAGCAGACACGAACGGCTAGCCAGCACATTTGCTAGTGTGCTACTTAGCTTGTTATCGGGTTACTGTGGCCATAACAAACCATGGTACTCAAGGGGGTGATAGAGTTACCTTCAAACACCTGTGGCATTACACCAGAAGTGTTTTTTTTTTTCAGGTAACTAGCTAACTAAACTAGCTAACAAATTCTGCCTTTGCTAGCAAGATTCTTGCTGCTGAGTTGAACTGCAAGAGAAAACTAACCACTGAAGGTTTTGGGACTATGCATGTTTTATTTTATTTATTTTTTTTGGTGCCATCAACCAATTAGCTTTATCATGACATAATTTTCCTGCAGCTCCAGTGTGATTATCCACATGGCAGATTTAAAATCGTATGTTTCCAGGAGTGCCACTAAGATGAATGGGATTGCTAACAGATCTGTATTTCAGGCCTCCTGGTGGCAACATTGAGAATATAACGTGCATTTGTGTTGTGTTATGAATTGCCTTTTGACATATTTCAAAACGCGGCCATGTGTGAAATTGAGCTTGCGAGGCTAGAAGCACCTGTGTTCACATACTTGTGTAGAGTATGTTTTCAGGCCTTGCTGTGTGTATGTGTATGTCTAAAAGTAGACATACATATACAATTGTACAACTCAAGCAGAGCAAGAGAAAGAGCTGAGAAAAAAATATGGAAAAGGTAGTAGAAAATGAGGATTATGTGGGGTTAGTGATTATGTTAACCTTTAGATGTTATTCTTGTCTGACCCTGCAGTTTTTTAAGTAGCTCCATTAAAAAGCACCAGTCATCTGCCCACTGGCATAGTGAAGTACCAATCTGCCCTCTTTAATTCAGCATATTTCTGGGGAAAGTTTGTACTTCCTTTGACAAAGTCAGCATAGACACTGTTTTTCCATTAGAGATTCAACACCTCCATCTCCATTTTACGTAAACTGTTTTTGACCTTACCATCCTTCCCCTGCTTCCACAGTTAAGGACTTCATAGACCATTCTGAAAACAAAGTGACCATCATTTACAACTCCAATATTTCTGACACTGTCAATCACCTGGTCTTGTTTCCCACTCTTCTGGTAAATAGGTTTTTGTCAACCTAAATATTTTAGTTGCTCATTAAAAAATTGAAGACCCACTCTAAGACTAGACCCTCTTGGGAAAATTCTAATCCACATTCCTTAATTGGGGGCCCAGACTTTTTCCCACATTGTTGGCTGTTTTGCTTATGAAATCGACAATGAACACTTGATGATAAGACATGATCTAATACAGACATAGTCAAACCTTCTCATTTAGTGCAGTGCTCCATCCCACCTGATTGTTATTTATAAGTAATCTGGAATAACTTGTGACTCTTTTCCACGGCACAGTATGGTTTGGTACAGCTCATTTTTTGGGGATATTCCAAATTGGGTACTGTACCTGGTAACTGCTCAGTTGGAGTTTCAACCTTACCTGTACCATTACCAAAACGTGATGTGTAAACTCTGCTGATTACTGATTGGCCGAGGAGAATTAGCATTGAGTGCGTCACTGAATTTGCTACACAAAACACCGGACCTGCTTGATTTAAATAAGCACATCCAGCAAAGGATCTGATCTTTATTTTGAACAGGCACACCTTTTTTTAACTTGGCTTGGCATTTTCTTGGTCTGCTGAGAAAGTAAGTTTCCTCTCATTGATAGCCAAGATGCGGACTCAGTGGGAGCTGGATGGAGCAACTCCACGAGTAGGGTCAGTTACCATTTAACTAGTATGTTGACTTCCCCGTAGGATTCCCTGAAATGGTTTATACCAAGATCTTGTTGGCAAGACAATGCAATCAGGATCAGGGCAAGATGGGCAAAATTTAGTCACCAGGGTATCGAGGTGATTTTATTTGCCCTCTTAATATTTTTAGCCATGTATCAGATCAGAATTTTTAGAATACTGTCCCATCATTAATGAATAACTACACAGGAACAAATGACTAATGCATTATTAACATTGCAGTAACTACTATTACCTAACAAGAAGGTCTAATTAAAAATTTAATAAGTACTCAGTTGAAACTGGTAGTTCACAATTAGATGATCAAAAACTGCTGTTTTTTTTAATATATCCTGGATAAGTCCTAAGAACTACTGTATACAGGTTCATAATTAATGTGAATTATGCATGATAAAAAATTAATTCCAAAATTAAGACAATGGTAACCCTCTAGTAATGACTCAAGTATTACCAAATCCTTCTAAAGGAACTACTAATTACTTGGATCAGTATTCTAAAGTGAAAATCATCATAACTCTCTAATATCAGCCGACGTCATTGTAAGCTTTGGAGATGAATGAAAGGTTTTGGATAGTAATGATTCAAGTGTTACTACATCCTTCTGAAGAAACTACAATTTATTTGCATTTATTTGCAAGGGAAGATCATGGTAACCCACTAGTAATTATTTAAATCTAGCAGTGAATTACTAACCAGAACCTTACAAAAACCTCAAAAGTTTACAATGACTACAGTAATTACTAGAGTGCCAATATAGCGTCACTCATGTATTCTTGTGTAGTTTTTATTAACGATGGAACCGTATTCTAAAGTGTTACTGAATTTTCATTCTACCTAGCTAGGCTAAATTTCATACCTTCATGCCTTGATTTCTAAACTCTCAAACTTTCAACATACCAGGCTCGCAACATCAAAATCAAGCCTCACTTCAAGATTCACCTACTCTAGATTACACACCTCACACAGGAATTATTGTCTTTTTATAGCAGTATTTCAATCAGAAAAATAATTTGACCCATTTACAATGTCCTAGTAACCATGTTAGTAAATTTAAGATTTAGAGAAAATGAATGCATGTCTTCAGTTCTGGTCTATTTAAAGGCTGGCGAGCGTAAGTGTTTTTGGGAGTGTCCGATGTGATGGTGTAGGGTCGGGATGTGGTCGCCTGGCACAGCTAGTTTAAGTGTCAAAGACAAAAATAAGCACACAAATCCGCACCCAAGAGGACTAACCTTAACAAACAGCTATAGTTATTCGCTTTATCGCTCTCATCAGACAAGCGGATTTGAAAAAGTAAATAAATAAATTCATTTGCCCACATTTCATCATGAGTATTTGCCCACATTTCTTCAGAGGATGCAAACAGCTCGCTTAAGCAAAGGTTACACCATTCTTCTGCAGGAACATTTTGCCACTGAGGATATATTTGGAAAGTGAAATATTGAACTCTTATGAAGTTTTGTTTCTATGTCTTATTAGTTTGGGTCATGCTTCACAAGTGTCACGTTGGATTCTGGAGGCAGCCAGAATACTGAGAGGGCAAATCAGGTCAGATCAGATCAACATGAGGGAACATATCCCCAGGGTCAAACTTCACAGACACACACAAATTACATACTACTAAATCTACAACTCACAATATAACTGTCCGTGTGAAAGAAAAGAGATCGTGTTTGTGTCAAATCCATTTGCAATCTTTTATCAAGAGGATTATGAGAGGTGTTAAGCATTTGTATGTCACCAATGATTTGTTGTTTTTTGTTGTTGTTTTTTGTTTGTTTTGGTAAAAAATGCTGTAAACAAAGTATTGCTTTCTTATTTGGATTAATATTATTTGTAATTCAGAAGCAAATACATAAAAGTGAAAAATGGTATGTTAAGATATACTTATTATATGCAAATATTAAAATGTAAATCTATCATGAAACTCTAGATGGCGCAGCCTTGGGCTAACTCAATGTGATATAATTACATCATTATTCATATGGCACAACTAAAATCAGCAGCCAATGAGCTTTTGCTAAACACTCAAATGCAGATGCAGCACGCTTCAGAAACCCTCCATCTTCCCCAGCTCCACCTGTATAAATGCTACGGGTCGATTTCTTGTATGTTGCATTTGGGAGTTATTTAGTTTATGTTTTATGTCCAGCATCATTTCCTGCATGCTCACATCATCTACCTACCATTATTTATTGTTATATTGTATTGTTTTTATATTTGTCTTTTTAAAAAAGCAAAGATTTACATTTGGAACAGTAGGATATCGCTTTAATCACAGCTGAATTCTGTTGATGGATATAAATGAAACATCTTGACAGTGTGACACAGTAATACAGGGATAGCCTCTGTGTCAGTCCCTCAACAGGATGAGGGACAGATGTCATCACACACACACATTAGGTCTGTCAGGTGTGTCGCAAATGTGTGTGACCTGAGACTTTAATTCCAGGTAATTGCCGTGTTTGCAGCAAATCCTCCTGACCTGGACTAACACTGATGTTTAGCTGACCCACACACACACACTCCCACACAGTGCAGTGTGCCCTGTTATCCAGAAGAGATGACAGCAGCTATAATTACATTAGTGCAGTAAGTACATCTAATCACCTCCATAGCACTCAAGCTGCCCGGAGGATGCAGCGGCCAGACTGTGTATGTGTGAGCCTCACTCTCACAGTTATGTTCTCCCTAACTGCCTGTCACAAACCATTAAGGTTGACTGACCACATACTTGACTGCAGGACCATATGTACAGGTAAACTCACATAAATACAGATACCCACACAGCCAGTTAAAGCCTCCCGAAAAAGGCATTATCCATTATAGACCAACAGTAAGTGCATATTCTAATATTCAGAGATGGTATTTAAATCATCACTTACTCAATCTCATGCTGTCCAAACCCATGTGACTTTCTTTTTTTCAACTCGATGTGTCATTCCACTCATATGTAGCCATAGTGTTTATAATCCTAAGGATATCATCCTACAAAAGTTATAATTATATAAAAAGATATAGAAATAGAAAGAAGTACTGCAAAACAGTTGCACACTTCAGTTTTAAATAGACTACTCAAGATCAGTGACTCAACTGCCCTGTTGGTTAACATAAATCAAATTCATATTTCCTCAAAATGAGTTTACCCTGGTTAGGGCTAATCTTAACCGAAAGAGGGAGGGAAAATGCTGGCACTGAGAATTAAGAAACCCATAAAATATCAATCGTATAAAGATGATGGCTGTATTTTTAAAGACTTAAAGGGTATTAATTAAACTTTTGTGAAGTTCGTCCAAAGACTGTTTTCGTCTCATTATGAAGATGTAGAGAACTTCTGTGCAGGTACAGCATTGCCAAAATGAACAGATGATTAAAATAATATGTTCAAAGGCCTTTAAGAAATACAAGAAACTATTTAGTCCCATCTCATCGTGATTCCCCAGGGCCATATGGTTACACATATGTACACATATCCTCAACATTTAATATCACTGTTTCCTAAATATTACTAAAACCGTGACATTTTAAATGTAAGACAACTTTTAGAGGTATTACTTAAACAATTAAAAACTTAAGGTCTTCACAAATCATAATAATTCAGCTTAAAAATGTTGTGTTTTTTGCACATGTGTGGAAACTTTTATCCCTTTTTACACAATGTATGATCTGCAGGTCCACAGTTTTGATTAATGAAGCCTAATTTTTGCATAATTACTTGAGTCATAATATAATATGAATTCAAAACAATTTTAACATGCTGTGAGACTTGAAAACTGATACTTTTGAATGTCTCTTTACATATCCAACTTCATATACATGGGTTTTCTAGCTCAGCTGGTTTGCTTGGTAGCTCACGTGTTGCTCAAGTTGCACTTAAGCGATGAAGAGCTCCAGTATGAACCCTGTGAAACTATGGTTCAACAAAACCGCTCAAATCCACAAAAGGAATTTAAAATGTCACAAATGAATCATCAGTTGCGTTTTTGTAACTTTTTCACTTGTTAAGACTATCGCGTAGGTTTAGGGTTTGAATTGGTTTAGGGGATACTTTAAACACTCCTTGGATATTTGAATTATGCACTGAATCAATGTAACACAGCAATACATGCCTATATCAATGTAACACCATCTTTCCAGGGTCAACTGAACCTGCATTTTAATGTCACAACAAGCCTGGGTTGCGTACGGATTGCTAGGACAGTTCTCTTTTGAACATTCTGTTGATAATAAGTAACTTTGCACCTACATGTCAACTAACTTTGATCAGAGTATAAGTACACTGCCTAATTATTATCTGCTAACTCTTTATTGTGATGATCTACCAACAGACATTCTACTGACTATAGGTACAGTAGCTTTTCAAGAACATGTCAACTTATAACCCTAACCCTACAGTCTACTAATACACTACTAACGCTCTAATGAAGGTTAGTTGACTTGTAGGTGCAAAGTTACTTTTTGTCAATGGAATGTTTATGAGAGACCATCAAAACACAGTGAAACCGATATTTTATATCTAATGCAATAAAATCATTAAATTACTATGTGCAACCTTAGTAAATAAATGTATTCAAGTACATTGAGGCTACATAGCTGCGTTAAGAACCATCTGATGACTTGTCAGATGTGGATGCACACATCTGGCATTGTGTTTGGGATGAGAGAGAATGTGTAGAGTGGATTTTTATCATGTGGCTTTAATACAGAACTCAGATTCATTGACCTTCAGCAGTGCAATGGTGCTTCTCATCAGATTCACAAAGGAATCTAAACTGATCAATAGAGCAAGCTGAGCGGCCTTTTAATCTTGTGTGAAATCCATGTTTAATGAATCTCTGATTATGATGGATTGCTATGATAGAGACGGAGATTAAATTACCTGATTCTGGATTACCATCTAACGGAATAGAACCAATGAAATATTCAATAAACAAACAGAGGAAATCACACTAATTTTCTCCAACAACTTTTGCATTGATTAAGAGGGCATGTGGCGGCTCTCTGTCTCTCTGTGACAGTGGATCTTACAATAAACATGGCGGTTCATGTGCTGCTGGCTTTCTTCTTTCTGACATGATACAAAGCACAAATATGGAGGTTAATATAAACATCAATTATTAATATCTCTATAAAAATTTCTTCCTGGAGGAGCAAAAAGAGAGAGATGGGACTGATCAAGACTTTCATATCAACAGGGACTGCAGCACTTTTTTTTTCCTGAGCCTGTAATATGCTTTTATTAAACAGAAAGGCCCTTCCCCTCTAGGGTGTCTCTGTTCCTGCAAGCAAGCTCATCCAATTCAGTCTTTCCCAAGTATTTTCAACAGCTCGATATGACAAGTTTTTTTTAGACCCCCCCCAAAATGTAATTTTTTCAGACAGTTACACTTCAGAAGAGCATTTAGATACACAACCCACCCCACTCCCCTCCAACCACACACAAAAGTTTCTTTTAATAGGTTTCATCAATGCTATGACGATTCTCTGAAGCCCATAGAGAATCCACAGAGAATGGTAATTGGTGCACTGCATCTCCAGTGCTCTGAAGCATTACATCACCAGTGCTTGTACAGCTTGATGGTTTATCTTCCTATGCTTTTGGATTAGCATTCGGTTTTAGAAATTTAGTTTCAGCAGCCCACATCCAGTAGAGTTTACCTTTCTTTAGGATGCTTATATAACAAAGTTTATTACCTAATTAGATAGTATTTTTTCTGATAATAAAGGTTTAGTTAAAGGCCTTTATACGCACAAGTATACTAACACGTTGTTACTCACTAGACATGCCCAAATAAACAAACACACAGCTGGTCATTTTCTTCTTGCAATAAACTGATTTTACACTGATTAGCCTGTTAGCGGCTAATCTTCCTTCCACATTAGTGATTCGATTCAGCTAATGAGAGTAATGCCATTTGCTATCAACATGCACACAAGCACAAGCCCATCACCATAACACATCCAAAAGGATAAAATACAGAAATTCTACTTTACCAGAACTTAAGGCAATACTCCTGCATCCAACATCAATCAAAAACTTGCAAGCAGAAATTATTTGTGTGAACTGTATATGCACAAACTGTACGTGCGCACATCTAATGAAGTTAGATGCCAAAAAGCAACTGTATGAATGAGTCATTATTGTCTATTTCTGGAAATCTAGAGTGGAGATCAAAGCTGGCTGGCAGGGTGGGTCCGGGCTGCATTAATCCACATGTATAATGCATGTCACAGTGTCTGGATGTGCGGGTAGCATATGGGCATAATGAGACGGTGTATCCCCAGAACAGCGGGAGACATTAACGACAAGTTTCTGTCAGGGACAATGAAAGCTCGGCTCACAGCAAAAGTAACTACAGATGTGCAAAGCTTGCCCACAAGCATCCTAATCGTGATCCGAGCTTAAAAATGTGAAACATCCATCACTGAAAGAATCATACATGAAGAAACCAAGCCTTCAATGACACCAGACAATAGAGCACAAAGGTGATCTTTTCACTGCCCTTGGTTCCACCCACTTTTTCCTATACGCTTTCTTCATTATTTCCATTGATGTTTTCAACATAGAGCTAGCTATGAGGTGAATCAGAATACAACAAACTTTGATACAAAAAAAAAGCATTTCCAAATATAAAAAGACAGAGGTTTAGTTCACACCAAAATGGAAATTCTGTTATTGTTTTCTCACCTTCATTTCGTACCAAACCTTCGTGACTTTCAATTTTCTGTAGAGCAGAACAGAACACAACTGTGTTCATATGGAAGTAACTGGGCGCCAAAATTGTTTGATTATTAATACTCTTCCAAATATATAGTTTTGTGTTCTGCAGAAGAAGAAGAAGAAAGTTACATCAAACTTGAAATAACATGAATACATGTGACTTTTTTATTTGTGAATTATGCCTATTGTTTTGTAACAACATAACAGAATAAAAAAAAATACAGGAAAATAGAAACTACTTCAAGTTGTCTTCAAGACATTGATTCTAGGTTTAAAACAAACATTAGTAGCCTAAAAGTGCAGGTAAGATTTTGTGAACTTCTCTAATTGGTAGATCTCTTTTCAGAATCATGGGTAATGTAATTCTTTACCAGAAATGTGGCTATTAAACTTGATGAGGTTAAAATATCATTTTGAAACCACAGATGTGTGGATTCCTCAATGACAAAATGCACTTAGCATTACATCTCATTAGATCTCTACTGTAAATGATTTATCCTTTAACATTAAACGTGAAAGAAAAAGAGAGGAAGAGAGAGAGAGAGAGAGAGAGAGAGAGAGAGAGAGAGAGAAATTAATTTACATCTGAAACCCAATTGTTGCACTCTGTACCAGCTGTGAATGAACAAGCCCTGTCTCTCATGTCCCTGATTGTGATCTGGTCATACAAATAAAAAATAATATAAAAAAATACATCATTATGCACCATATAAGAGAGGACCAAACCTACTCAACAAATGTGCTATCTCTGGAATCTTCCTACAATCTCTAATGCTCTATGGCTTGGCATAAATACAAATCTGGCTAGTCCTATACGTAAAAAAAAAAAAAAAAAACGGATGGAACATGGAATGCATGCATTTAATGGAGCACTCATCTCATATCTTGACGTTTCTGCGTCAGTCCTTGCGTCATATCTTGACGTATTCTTGTGTCAGCTTCTGCGAAGCAACTAGGGACGTCTTCTTTGATGGCTAATGTTTTCTGACTGTAGTGCTTTGCATCTGGCTTCTAAAACACTCTGAAGCATTTAGTATGTTTGCATATTTCATCACCTAAATCAGAGGAACATCCAAATGCACACTGTCCCCAACTTAGCAGGACATCCTTAGAGACTGAGAATCAAGAGCTTTACTGAAAAACTCATTTCTTCGAACTGCTGGTTTGCAGAGAACCAAGACCTTTTAATTGCTAAATAAATTAATTGAGGCACACTTATTTGATATAAGTAATCTCTTAGAGCAAACGCTGCTAAAATGTATGTGTGAGGAAACCAATGCAGTTCAGCCTTTATTACAAACAACATTTCAGAAATTATTTTCACAAAGTGGAAAAACAGCCCCAGGCCATCTCCACATCTAGCTAATGCCAACAGAATGTCAACAATATTTTAAATGGCACCAAATGATGTGGAAATTTGCAACTGTTACTTTAAAGGCAATAAAAGGCTTTTTTTGTTAGAATAAACTTTAAATCAATACTAAAATGATTCTCTTTTAATCTTCAACAATAAGAAAAACACTTTCTCTTTAATAGTAAAACTTAGTGAAACAGTAGTTGGCCGGTTTTGATAGATGTAACTTTAAATGACAAATCAGATTTTTTTTATTGACGGTAGAACGGTGCATGTTCTTAATAATCCATCAGCTAGTAGTGTTGTCATAATATATTAATTAATTAATATATTATTTCAAATGTCATTTACACCAATACTGTTTGTTTCTGCCGAAGAGCAAGGATGACAACATACACAAGTGATCCAAGCAAGGAAAAAGAGCATTAGATATATCTGTCGACTATATAGTTTTGCCGACTTACGAAAGCATTATAAATGTCATCATGGATATTAATCTGATGACAAAACATTTGCCTTCATGTCTTATGTCTTATTTAACCTGTTAAATGAGTGCTAGCCATGCTAGAATTACTGTTACGTTTGTAGCAGACAAACAACTGGCAGACAGCTGTTTGTGACCGGATAAAACATTTCACACTGTGACAAGCTCTTAAAATATAATAATTACTTCCCTGAAAGTGTAGGGGTGGTGGAACTTCCTGCTTACAACCATAAAGACAAAGAAAAATGACATCTGAGGAAACAAAATGTCAACGCTACCATTAGCTTTGGAGGTTCATTTGTCAACAAACTAGCAAACTGGAGAGGATAAATGAAGCTATATATATTAATATTTTTTCTTCAGGTAGCTATATGATTGGATTTATTACCACATGATGTATGAACGTTTACTCACTGACGCATTTTATTTCTTCAAAAGTCGATTTCTTTAAATGTCTATTATTATTCTAAATGCATCTACCTTCGTACCGCCATTGTTGTGTGCCATAAATTTCCTCTTGTTGAAATCATATTTTTGGAAAGTTTTTGGAAAGCGAGACTTTAAAAACTGTTCCGTTCAACTTTTCAGGCAGAAATTTTAGCATTCCAACATTCTAAATAATGACTTCTACTTATAATAGTTGCTATAGACCTGCTTGTGTGAATTTGTAAAGGGACTAAGTTCTGCTCTTTCAGAAAGCAGTGTGAGAACAGCGAGGGACCTACAGGCCTGAATAATCACTTTCTTGGCACATAGTACCTCAGCGCAGCTAAATTACCAATTACAGTCAACAACTTCAATCCATTCCCCAAGAGCTCACAGCACCTTACACTCCAGCAGCCTGGCTTTAAATAATGCATTCATTTAGCTGATGCTTGAGAATTTTGTCCGGTAATAAAAAGATTAAGACACGCTATAAGTATTTTCAAATAAGGCTAGGTATATATCTATTTGTGGTGCTACTTGTGGGCAGGTCAGCTTTAATAGTAACAGCCTAAGTTAAGTCAAAGGAACAATATATAGTCTCACAAAAGCACAAAAGTGAAATCTACATAAACTGAAAATAGTTGAATCATTTATCGTTGGGGTCCTGATCACCCTCCCGCTGTTTATTTTGTAATAATGACCAACTGACTAGGACAAAAGTCAATTATACAGTTAAGCGCTCTTTATACAAAAATATTTGAGTGCACTTTGCCACGATTGACCAATCAGAATCAAGTACTAGAGAGAGCAGATTCACTACAGTGAGCTGTGTGTGTCTGAGGGCTGTGTCTGTAGTAGTTGTTGTTTGTTACGTGTGTTGAGTGTGTGTGGAGCACTGGTTAATGAGGCCGTACGGTGGATAATGGAGTCGGCCTGCTGTTGTTCTGCTGTTGTAAGAGCTCAGTCCGACCCGTCCCGCCTTACATCTCCTATCCTTTCATCAACAGGAATGCCTGCGTTTGCTAAACGAGAGTCTGATTAGTTCCTACAGACTGAGAGCGTTTCTTCATCGCTCTGTTCTCCTCCCTCTCTGAGCTGCTCCATTCTGTCTGTCACCGCTTTTGTTCACTTGTGGGAAACAGAGTTCTCTAAGCCTTTATTCAGAACAGAGCTGGAACCCAATCAAACAGAGAGAGAGAGAGAGAGAAAGAGAGAGAATCGCTAGTCTGATGACTGGCATGTGAAACAGTAAATTGCAGAGTCTCCAGGCACATTAGAACCAGGAGGACAAAAACAATCACCTCCTTAATATCTCAATTGTTTCCCCTTAGATGTAATCTAAAAGCAAATTGAGACTTTTGCTTAAGTTTGCTGATAATGAGACCGAAACAATCCCTCAGTTTCAGAACAGATTTTAACAATGTTGATTTTCATCTGCCTAGCTATATTCATTGTTTAACTGTACTATATCTATACTGTAATTTAATTTATTTTAATTCATGCAAAGTAATTTCAGGAGGAACACCTGAGAAAAAGTTGATACTTTATTGAAACAAAACCAAGAAAGCAAACAATCTTTTTCCAAAATGCAGTTCTGTCTTATTAACAAGTATTATGAATAAAACAACATTTATTATAAAAGCATTTTGGATTGAACTGTCTCTTTAAGTGGGAGTGGCTACAGCCACTCAGGTAACTCACAAGTTGACTGTAAGGTTGCCAGATATTCTTATAAGATTAAACTAAAGAGAAATAAGGAATATGCCACAGCAAACAAATCACATGTACTTGCAAAAATTGTGAGAAAGGTTGTGTGGATGGATGAAAGGATTATTTTGTAATATGGCTATGACATGAATGCTCTCTAAACTCTCGTACTCTCATTCTTTTGTCCTTTACGTTCAAAATGTCGTGCCCATAGCTCAGAAATGATGCCAGGGTCCAGTAGAGGGTCACAGCTGTGTCCTTTCATCAGGTCACCCTCCAAATGAGAAAAAAGATCGCTCTGACGGGGGCCATACCACCCCCACATTCAACAGCTCAGAGGGGTGTCCGTGCTGTGTTTAGTTAAGCTTGGCCTCATCTTTCATAAACCATGCTTTCATAAAGTTCAACTTCAGCCTGTATGTGATTGTGAAGAGCCTGGAGTCCAGCGTCAAGCACACAACAGAGCTCCGAGGGTTGTTTGCGGCTGGTACTTGCTTTAGCTGGCACAGAGGGTGAAACAGCCTGGCACGGCTGCCCTCTTCTCTCTCTCGCGGGCCATACCCGGCAGGACGCCAGCCTGTGCTAGTGAGGCCACTTGTCTTTTAACAGAAGAGAAGGTTCTCTATCTTCTCCATCATCTGGCAGGGTCAGGCCTCATAGAGAGAACAATGGCTGCATACATCCAACCACAGAAAGCAAACATAGACCGTGCCGGGCAGCGGACACACTTACAAACCATACCTCATCCAGATCTATGTGTATGCGCAAGTCCAGCCCGGTGCGGTTGTTGTGATGCCAAAAGGTTTGGATTTTCCCAGGATTGCCATGCAGCTCGGTGTGAGAGTTTGTGGGCAGGAAGGAATCTGCCCTCTTTCAGTGGCGCTCAAAGGAAAACTGTGAAATCGGTTCTGAACTGCAGCGGAGGACAAACAGAAGAGCAGAGGAGACAAACCCGACCCGTCTCGACCCAACTTACTGGAGGCTTTTCAGAGCTCTTTGCAGCGGAGAATGACATCACTCTCTCAAACAGCCAACACAAAGACGCAGAGAAAAAATGCTCACAACATCACGACCTGAACACACACGCTGAATTTAGACCAGGCCTCCCCATATTGTGGTTTCCTGTAGTGCAGGTGTTTCGAACAAGTTTCCAAAGTTATTCTGCACTTTCCTCGTGATCAGTCTGAAGGACTCCTCAGAAGAACTTGTTCCGTCTTTCCGTTGCCATGCAACAGCATTTATGGAAGGTGCCATTAGTGAGGGGAAATGTGGTGCCATATTTATGCGCAATGGTTTTTATATGATAATTCAAGGCACTTAAAGCAAAAGAAATTTCGTTCTTTGTAACACTGCAGGAACAATTTAACAGTTTAAAGATGCATCAAACAGGGATAGTATCAGATGGCAGTTACATAGTATGTTCCCATTTACCATGATACTGAATGAATATAGTACATTAAGGCACATTAAGGCAGAGGATCCAATGGAAAATGCAAAACACACCACAACAACACTGCACTGTACGTTGTAGCATTTACTCCTAAAAGGTTCATAGTAGTACCTTATACAGAGAGCAATGTTGTTATTATGAGGAGATACCACTCTTTGTGGTTCTACCACTGGAGAAAGAATAATGGTTATCTTGAGTCATGCTCTGATAACCAATCACGTTTTAGCCTGATGTCATTGAATCTCTCAGAGTTCTGTCACACACACAAAAAGTGTCTATAATGTCTCTTTTTCGGTGTAATCTCAATCTAAAATGAATGTTTAATGGCCAATGCTGATGATTACCAAATGCTGTCAAAGGTTGTCAGTCCATTAAATGATAACTTGCTCCCTCACAAAGAAGTATTCAGTCTAGTGAGGTCTCTACTCCATTTATATTCATTCCTTGCTTACAGTCTCAGAAAAAAGGTACAAAGCTGTCACTGGGTTGGTACTTTTTCATAGGTGGAATTTTTACTAACATTACAACTTTGGGTACTAATATGTACCTTAAAGATACCGGTATGAACCCTTTAGGTACAAAGGTGTACACATTGAAAAGGTACCACCCTGATGACAGCTTTGGCTAACATTCTAGGTTTGCCTTAAAGCTGTAGATAAAGTACAAAGATGTCACTTTAAAGGTACTGCCCAAGTTGACAAGTTGTTGTATCTCTAGAGGTACATTGTTTGCATGTTTTTCTCCTCGCTGACTGTGAAGTGTAGCTGCTAGTATGGTTTTTATAGCGTTCGGTGGTTTTTAGCATATTGCCATGCGAATGCCATTGGATGGTTACTAGATAACTGCTTACTGTTCAAAATCAAAAGTTTTCACCCCCCAATTCTATATGATTTTCTAGTGTCTAGATATGACTATGGTTCTTTCTTCAGTTTAGATCCTTGGGATTTTACATCTTTCAGGCAAAAAGTAATAGCACCCGAAAGCCGAAAAATTTGAGGCATTATTCACTTCTGTAGCACAAACGGTGCAAGACTAGTTGTGCCAAAAGTTTAACAATTACAATTGAGAATTGTTCAAATCCATAAAAAACAATAGTAATAGCGATACTTTCTAGCAAGCAGCACTATAAAATGCGGAAAGGATGGAATATTAAGTTACCAGCTGTCAGATTGAACAATCATTTTGATATGATGTAGCCGACGGTCAAAAATGACACATACAGAAATATAAAAGCAGCAAACAGCAGCAGTTGAGTAATGGAAACCAAAAAGCTTCAGGCAAACAGATTATCTAGCCAACAGTTTCCTTAAAAGAGGAACTACTCAACACTCTTCTGAAGTAGACTAAACTGATGCTTTCTCCATGTGCTGCACCACACACACATACTCTAATGTCATACACACAGAGCGGTAATCAATCCTGCTGCCAGTGTGAGAGCAGACGTCTTTCTCAGATCAGCTCTTCTGCTACGCTGCTAACTCTAAATTACGGCTTTGACTTCACAGCCCAGCACGAAACCTTCCCTCTAAAACTCACTCTCATGCTGTCTGATGTGATAAACACCACAATAACACTCGCGATCAATGCAAACCAGCCTTTGTGCTTTATTTCAAGTAAACATGAAAACAAAATAGACCCTTTTTATTTTTTAATACACATTTCTGGTGTTTTTGTTAATAATTAGTATGGGCATAATGGCAAAAAACTCACTACTTGCTCCAATTCAAAAAAGACTTTTCTTTTTGGCTGATTTCACAAAAATAACCCTCTTATTTTTTTCAACCTCTTCCTTTTAAAGGCTTTTATTTTGATAGTGTGTGCAAAGCCGTATCTGATCATCGTTGATGTTCTTATTTATATTCTATTCAGAGAGAAAGGAACACTCTCTGAATTAAAGGTACAAAAGCTGTCACTGAGGCGGTACTTTTCCAAAAAGGTACATGTTTCTACCTAAGTTATCATAAAGTACCATAAAGTCACATACATATTAGTGCTTTAAGTGTATATATTTGTACCTAATAGGTACAAAATTGTACCTTTTCAAAAGGTACCGCCCCCGTGACAGCTTTTGTACTTTTATTTCTGAGAGTGAAGTTATGAGACTAAACTGTACATATTTAGCAACACATACACTCTGTGGTCTTCCTTAACTTATTTTTAGTGTGAATGTGGGCAGCGTTCAGGGTTCAGAGAATGTTAGCTACATTTCTGAATGCCAGAGTGTGTGTTTGTGTGATGCAGTTTTAACTCATCAATCCACTCTTTTCCTTCCTCTGAAATGTCTTTGAACTGATCAGAGGAACGGAACACTTAAAGTTAGTTCATCTCGTGTTTTTTCTCTCCGCGGGTCTTATCTGCGGCGCTGTACTTGAGCTGAAGGCATTAAGAAGCTTTACGCTCCACACAGTCTGACCGCAAAAGGTCAGTTTTGCAAATTGGGTTCATTAATCTTTAATAGTACAGCAACTCCACAGAACCTCTTCATCCATGCCTGCAGATTAAAATGAATCACATGCTCAAAAAGATTAGTCTGTTGGGAATTTTCTTGGGTCGGATGAAAACTGTCCAGAGAGTCTGGAACCTTTGGGCTTACTGAAAGAAGAAGAAGAAGAAGTAAAAAACACCTGACTGACACACTTTTCTGTTATCTGTTAGAGCTACAGGCTGGTATAGAGGCTGGCATTTCTCTGCTGTGAAATTACAATTATTACCACAGTATCTACTGTAGTTATAGCCCTGTTTTTCTTCAGATAGACTGTTTGACAGCTCTTGTCTCTTTTCTGGACAGGACTGTGAAAAACTGACGTTCCTTACAGCGATGTCCTCCTTCATGCCCCACTGAATGAGATGAAATCTCATCTGTTGCTGTTTCTAAAGGTAAGACAGCAGTAAATTCTCTCAAACTCGGATAGACACAATAATGAAACATTCTCCAGAATAAATACACCCGGAGGAAAATGTTATCACTCAGCACTGGTCTATCATTGCTCATGAGAATAAATGGAGGTCTCATTTATATGTCATTGAGGTATTAAATGAAACTTTGTCTATGATATTTGCCCTGCAATTCCTTGGGAGAAATAAAAACAGACAGAAATGAGACAAATTGTTGGCATAAATGTACACTGAGACTATGACAAACAACCAGGCAGTCTCTTGTTTCCACTCTTCTTCTGTTTTAATTTTTTGATTTTAAGTTGATTTCCAGTTTTTCAATTTCTTTTTACAATTTTTACATGAGCTTGTAACTTATCAAACCATTGATTCAGCATTGCTTCCATAATAGTGGTGATGTGGTCGCTCCATGATTTCATTTGGGTCAGAACCTCATGACACGAATTCATCCCGAAATAATTTTCTGTGTTTTTAATGAGAAGCAGCTCTACACCAGATGGGTCACCTGTTATTTCAACTACAATGACAGACTTATTAAAAATGCATGATTCATAAAAAACTCATCAACCCCCAACCCAACCCCCATGTCTCTCTGTCCAGCCTCCTTCCCAAAAACTACTATGTTGTTCAGGGAATGGTCAGTTGAACAACTAGTCAAGGCTTACTACTATATATATATATATATATATATATATATATATATATATATATATATATATATATATATATATATATATATATATATAAAACTTGGACTTATGAAACTATCAAAGCTTAGACCAGGGCTGGGTAATTCTGTTCCTGTAGAGTTTAGCTCCAGATATATTTAAAGAAGCCAATCAAGGTCTTTAGGATTACTAGAATGATGCTACAGTTTGATTAGGGATAGAGCAGAGTTCCCAGCCTGGTTTAAACCAAGCAAATAAACAAAGCAGAAGTTCATTTAGTCACCTTTGACATGTTGGTCTACATTGAAATGTGCAAACCCTGATCGGAACTGTCAAATGCTGAACAGCAGCGAGCTGTCAGGCAGCTGCAGCTTCAAATTTAATAACACATCTGCTCCAGAGCACCAGTCGCAATCACGGACACATTTGACACACTTCGCAGGGTGTTGATACTCATCAAGAATGAGTAATTATGGAAAACATTTATCGGTCATCGGCAAACCTCTTGAACAGCCTCTGTAATCTGTTGAGTCTGAAAGTGAGAGTGCTGGATTGATGCATGGATGGGTTTTATATGCAGTCAGCCCTGCCAAATACAGCTGTCCACTTCCCCACCCACCAGCTCAAATTTAAGATTTTATATTCCATTCCTAGCTGCATTAATGATGCCATCATTATAGACAGTAATGGTGGAGTATTAATAGCGAATTATTGGTTCTCTGAGCAGAACCAAACAGGGTTAGCACAAACCTGCCATAAACCTACTCAGCAGTGAAACCGGACAGCACTTGAAGGTCCTAAAGTTCACTGAAGCCGTGCAGATGGTGGCCAGAGCGGCTAAATTTAACCTTTACTGCCTTTGCAGTGACAGAATACTGGGCCGTATGCCCTCTTTTGACTCAAAGTTTCTGATGATAAAATTTTATGATGAATATTATGATTAATTTTATTTATTCTATTAATTTATACGAAAACAATGCCACTCATACATATAATAGGTTGATTATAGCTCTTTTATGGAATGTATGTTTCGATTTCTGAATTTAATTTTTTTTTATTATATGTATGATGTATGATTTAAGAATAAAGCTCTTGAAGTAAGAACTTTAGGGCCTGGTTAGTCTAAGCCAGGATTAGGCCATAGTGCATTTAAGTAATTTTTCTAAACCTAAGAATAATCATTACCGGGGTGCATCTGAAGAAATGTCTTTGAAAGATCAGTCAGTGCAGGTTTCTTTCAGCTGAAACAGCTCAGATTTACATTTTAGTCTAGGACTGGTCTTAAGGCTTGTCTGTGAAACAGGGGGTAAGTAGTTTGGCATAATCTTGTATTTTTATTTCTTAGAAAATTAAACTCATTCACTGTTTTAGTATTTAAAAATGTGTAATGTAGCCAGCAATCAGAAATATGCATAAAAGAAATAACAAAATAGGAAATTATGTCATAGAGGATACCCGAAGACACTTATTAACCTTAACCTTGATCTTTTAAAATATCTTAAAACTTGACCTTGTTCATGACAAGGAAAGGCTAACTCAGGTTTTAAAATGTCCTTACAAACCCCCAAAAATTATGAATTAATAATTAATGATGTCTAATATGTTTTCACCATGAGAAAAAGCTTTGTGCCTTCTTAACCATTATAGTAATACAGCAAAACATTCCAGATTAAAATTAAAGCTATTATTCATTAGTTGACATTCAACCAACTCAAAATCAGGACTACAATCTCAGTGTTCCATTCGTTCATTAATTTTTTTCCCAAACTAGAAATTATGACTCTAGTGTTCATGTGCACTCATCTCACAAATAAAATCCTCCCATTATGACCTGAAGGCACCAAACCTCCATCCATTCTGAAAGGTCTAATCAAAAATGGCAGGTAAGAGCAGATTACAGGGTTCAAAACTGAGCAGTATTTAGGCTTTCAAGCAGTTTGCTTTAGTTTGACATTTGGATGGATCTCCACGGGTGGGTGGCTTTTAGTCTTCTCAGATTCTACATTTGGTTGAGTACCACACCAGGTTCTTAGTAGATGAGTAGGAAGCCATGTGTCGTGAGGGTCACCAAGGTCAAAAAATGCTATTTGGTTTGGAGGACCTCAAAGAAGAATTGTCAGCTGGGTTCATAAGGCTGATCAATTCAAGGCACTGCAGGATAAAAGATTTGACTATCCCACAGCAACCAGCTATGTTCGCTATGTTTATGATTTTTGACATTTATACATTTTTTTAGTCTGTGAGTAGCATGAATAATGGATGCTACTCACAGATGCTACTACTTCCTAACTGCCTACAATTTGAACTTCTGTCAGGTAAGATTTTCATAAATAGCAGTGTGCCAAATAGCTGATTGGTAGAAACAGTGAAAGAGATAAAGCTGTGTTTTACAGAGATTTTTGTATCCAGACACTCAGAGATTACAATCAACTCTACCTCAGAGCCAGATTTACAGTTCCGCTCTTTGGGAAGCGTCCAAACCAGACAACCATATTAAACTTGAAGACAAAAGGACAATAACCTTACAAATCCGATTTACGTTTAAACAAAAATAGTAAACCAGGAAGAGACGTTATCATTTAACCTTTATTTTGTACTCTGTACTCAATTAAACTCCAAGGTTCTCTAGGAGACATTTGTAAACTTTTATGACCCTAAATTTCGCCTCACTGTCTGAGGCCTTTAGTGAACTCACATTATGCCACTTACCCATTAAAATTAATTTAGTTTAGCGTGACTGCAGCCTCACAGAGAGCCCTGTGGGTGTGTGAACAGTGAGTGTGTCGGGGTGATCAAGGGTCAGCGGAAATTTCCTGGCTGTGACTGCATACGGGACCTCGCTGCTGTTCTGAGCACTAAACAGCCCTCAGAATGCTCTTTAGGGTTAGTCACTGGCGTCGTTTCAGCAGCAGGAGACCTATTAGGACCCTCTTAGGAGGGGGGTTTATATACACACACAAATGCTTACCAGTATTGTTACTAGTATTATTAAATCACGTATAAAATTATTTGTACACAAATATAATAAATAAGCAGCAGGGCCAACTTTAAATTAGGTGGCCTTAACTATGTACTATGTAATCATTTGTTACAGTGCACTTATTGTGTAGATTTTTGTGTTGCACTTATATTTTTAAAAATACTAATGCTTAATTCATGTAATTATATTTATAATTACACTGTTGACACATACCTTACAGCAAAAGTGTTTTGCAATACAATATGAATACAATAAGTGTGACCAAATGATGCTAATGAAATCATGTATGTGCAATAGATTGAAAACTAAACATGGAAACATTATTTTAAATACTTTCTGAAACAAAACTAGATAATGTATATTACAAATATTTTTTTTATAGAGGAAAAGTCTTTGTTTCAGCGGTATGAGTTCTTTACAAACACACACACAGATATACAAACACATATCAATATTATTATTTTCTCTCTCTCGTCTCTCTATATATATATATATATATATATATATATATATATATATATATATATATATATATATATATATATATATATAATATGAATGTAATAAAATAATCATTAAATATAAAATATGTTTTTGTAGACAGTGAAAAAGTTACATTTCATTTAATGTGAACGGCCATCATTCAACATTTAACGTGAATGGCAATAGAGTGTACAATGGAATACAAAGTGACTCTTTGATTTGATGGGGGAAGCTTGGCTCATGAATATTAATGATACGAGGTGACATTCACCCTGTAATCCTGACTGATTTGCTCAAAGACAGACATTGGTAAGAAGGCGTTAGTCATGGCAGGATTACCGCTTACTGTTTGTTCAGTCTGTCATCTGTGTAACGGCTAGGTTTGGAAGTCGTTATTTTACATAATCAGCTACAAATGCAGAGACAAACCGGGTAATTTCTGAAAGTCGGACATGTAGCTGCGCAGGCTTACACTAAAGGTTCCAATTTCGTCTTTTACTGCGACATTTTTACTAGAGCAAACAAAAAAAAATATATATTTTAATAAAACTTTAGTAATAATAATAACCATACATGTACATATCTATATTATTCAATAAACAAACAGAAAAGCTAGCATTTAACTCTGTGACATGTATGGAAAACAGCGGCTTACGATGCAAAACATTACTGATTTGCATAAAATGTTTTGACCCATTGTAGCTTGGTGACATATTAAAATCAGCACAAACTTCCCACAATGTTCTACACACCACAGACAATAAAATAAGTTCGTGACACTTAAAATATTTAAACATGATAAACAGATTTGAGATGAATAATACCAGTGGCGGTTCCATCAACGGGCCTTAAACTATTTCACCTGTATTTTTATCTTTGCTTCTGAATGTAATGCACATGCTATAAAAAGTGTGATAGATGATTCAGTGTAGTCAGGTTTGTTTCATAGGGCAAAGAGCGGAGTCTACATCTGATATATTAAACCTCACTTGTACCTTCTCAGTTCTTTATGCTTATGTTTGCGTGCATTTAGTGAGTCAACTGCTCAGGTGAATCTAAAGTGGTACCTTACTCTGCTGACGCATATGTGTGTGCGTGTGTGTGTGTGTGCAGAGGTCAAGTGATGTCATACTTTCATTTGAATTATGAAATTGAGGACATGACAAAGGACACAAGTGACGCGACACACCTTCTGTTGTTTGACATACGCTAAGATGTTTTTAACGTCCACGTGGAGAGGTGTGTCTGTACTGATCAAACGTGGATAAATGGAGAGTGACACAAACATTGATCCTGTGCTGCTTTGATCAGATCATACTGACAGCACAGATAAATGAGAAGAACTTCAGCCTTTGAACTGAACCTTACACATACCCCACCACTAATCACTATACCACACACAGACACACGCCACACACATAAATGCCATTTGTTTCTTTAAAGACTTCATACCTATCTTTGTTTTGTAGCTTTTTAAAGTACTTAACCATAGAGCTTTTTGTGCAAAGTGAGTCCTTTTGGCATCTTTGGTTTCTTTAGTTCAGGCTTGTCCAGTCCTGCTCCTGGTGGGCGACTTTCATGCGAAGTTAAGCTCTAAAACACCACCGATTTAGCTGTAAGTGTTCTTCTGAACTTAGGTCCACTGTCATTTTCTCTATCCTTGAGACGCAAGAAAATTAGGGCTTTGTCAAAGGTTTTGAAAGATATTTGGTCTAAAATACATTTGCTTTTTATGCAAAACAGCATCAAGGTAAAACACAGAATTTAAAAATATAAACATAAAATGCACTGATTAAAATATATATATATATATATATATATATAATGGGGCTACATTTTATTTTAAGGTGTCTTTGTTACAGTGTAATTATACATTTAAGTACTTAATAATATTAATTAACTGAATGGTACTTATAGGTTAAGATTAGGGTTTGGTTTAGGGTTACTTGCATGTAATTATGCATAGTTTATAGTTATTATAATAATAAGTGTGTAAAACATGTAACAAGGACACCTTAAAACTTTAGAGCAGGGAACACATATCCAATATTAAGAGTTTTCCTAATGTTCTGCTTATTAATAGTTAGCAAGGTAGTCGTTACGTTTAGGTATAGGGTGGAATCGAAAATAGCGTTATCAAAAATGTCTACAGCGTATTCTCCAGCTTAACTCAAATTCAGGATTTAAACATAATAGAACATTTAAAACTAAAAATAATAGCAACTATAAATAAAATTTTGAATGGCAGACAGTCATGAGCATAATCCATATTTAATAATTGAAGAAGTACATATAGTGTCATTTTGACACTAAATTACTTCCAGTTGTTGAAAAAAAACAGCTTTATTTTCCCAAAAGTTAACTTATGTTAGCCAAGATATATTTCAACAAAAACAATCAATTTAGTTAATCATTGCCATATTTCAGTCCCTCTCTGACCATTACAGTATAACAAATTTTTACTTCATAGCATCTGCCGAGCTGTAGGAATAGCACAAGACTTCATCAAATTTTACACTTATAACTAGTTGTGGGGTTTTTTTAGCAATAGTATATGTCTATATGTGTTCCTGAGTGGGTCAAGTTTCTGAAAACTGAATAGAGGATGTTGATGCATAAATTTGCCTGCTCAGGTCCATATGTTCAGATGTACTAATTTTCCTGACAAGTTGCAAGGCATTCCAAATGCATTGTCTTTTTTCCAAATTTTGGGTTCTGCGTTGAATGTCTATACATACAATGAACTCTTTTATTTCAAAACATTAAGGAAAATCTCTCTCTCTTTCTTTAATCCCGCATCCCCCCTCCCCCAAACACCTGCCCCAGACCCACCGTCTGTAATTACAAACATCCTGTATCATGTGTCATTGAAGGGCATTATGGGAAGGCTAATTGTATCAGTGTTTCTGTTAGAGCAGGACATAGTGCAGAGCGTGTTTTGGCTATGATGACGGATACTGGAGCCCTATGCATGAGCCCCAGTGAGACACAAGCAGAAACAAACGCTCATCCCTCCTTCCTGCCCTCCATCACACTCTCTCTTTACTCTCATCCATCAGTGCTGTGACCTCCCGCTATAAACAACAAAACGCTTTTATCAAATGCTGAATCATCTCAGGCTGTTTAATCACAGAGCAGCTCATTGCTTTTATAAGTGCTGTGGTCAGGCAAAGAGAGAGTGAGAGTTTCCCTTACATAAATGTTTCTGCTTTCTATGTGAGCTTGAGTGTCAGTGTTTGAAACTGTGGTGGACGGCAGAGGTTTGTAGAGTTGATCAGACACAGATAAACACAGGCAGAGCTCACATGAATCAGTCTGTCAGAAAACATTACACAGCCCACTGGAGGACAGCACTATCAGCGGCCCTTCGCTAACATTAACACATCTATCAGGCTTCAACGGCTTCGGGTCCTTCCTACTATTTCTCTAAAAACTTTCCACAGGATCACAAACATTTCTAAAATATGGTAAATCATGCACAGTGTTAAATCTCATCGATGGAATTACTCATTTGCTCATTACCGAAGGCTTTTTCCAAAACTGTGACAATGCCAAAAAAATTAAAACACAATTTAATCAAAGCATTGTTCAAGACAATAAGAGAAAATTGCAAACAATAGGATCAAAAAACGTGGTAATTCTAAAATCATTTTAATATTTAAAATGAATGAATTTGGCATGACAGAATATTGACTAATGATCAATTAATATGGCATATTTGTTTAAAAATTACAAAAATATATCATTAAAATTGGTAATGCATTAATGTGTTTAAAGTAAACTTCACAGGAAGTAAACAAACTGAGTTTGAAAAGAGTTAGTTTTTTTGGAAAAGGTTGGGGTAAGTTCTAAGAGTATATTTCCATACGTCATCCATCTGAAAAGGAAAACGTGATTCTTCATGATATGACCCCTTTAAGTCGGCTCACCGTGAGAACCGAAATAAGCGAACCTGATTATGTGACGGAAATCATTACGTAATTACTTTGAGGTGATGCATTTACTCTAATTCTTTGATTATATTCAGCTTGTTGAAGTTTAAAGTGTACTCAACACTCTTTCAAGAGTGGATTCATTTGCTTTAAAACCCCAAACCAAAGGACAGAAAAAAAGAGCGTTAGAGCAAAGGGGGTTGGCTGGGGTATTAAATATCTCCTCTGAGGTGTTTTGGACGGTGCAGATTGGTGAGAGAGCTCAGCTTAACTCTTGGCTCCCGCTGAGCTTATGAGACTGCAGTCACAGAGTTTTACAGATCCATTTCAGACTCTGACCTACAACTTTCAGAGGTGAAAAGTGGCTAGAAAGACTCTAAAAACAAGCTCTTGAAGGATTTGCCGGGGATGCCAGAAGAAACACTAGTGGGCCAAAGCACAATGCAAACATCAAACAATAAAAATGTTCCATGGCAGTAGATGGAATTTTATTTATTTATTTTTTTAATTTGGTTAGACTGCTTGTTCTGAACCAAACAAGTCATACCTACAGTAATACTGTAATACCTATACAGTGCTGTCAATAAAATGTAATTGTGTTAATCACGAATTGTGATTAATCACAATTAATTGCAAATTTGAAATACTAGGATTTACCTTAAAAAAGAAATGCATGACAAACTAGTTTAAGGAAACATAACTTTTCACACCTTCACCAGGTATGAGACATCATGCTTATGTTTTTATTCAGCTATTATCAGCCTTTATACTGGCAATAAAACGTTTACCAAGCCACATTGCTTCAATCATAGTAAACATTTAGTTATTTAGTTAGTTAGTTATTTATTCATTAGTTACAAATTAGTTATTTCTCCTGAGTAAAAGCTATGTGAGCTTAGGCTGAAACTCACGTTTGTGATGTTATTACAGGCTCCTCTCCGTTCTTAGGTTGCCAGGCATACGCTGTAAGTATAATAGACATTAGCAAAAGAATCTATTTTTATTTGTCTATATACACATTGGGCAGTCGTTGTCATTTAATGCCACATTATAATAATATTATATTATAATTCTTGACTGACTGCTGCTATATGTCAGTAGATAAATAGTGTAGTTGAATGTTTTATAATAATAATTTATTATATTTAGTGTCTATTTCATTAATTTAACATTCAATATTTTTTTAAATATTTTCAAAGTTTGCCATTTTATTTTTTGAGTAACGCAAAAGTTACTTTTCCTGCAAATTAGTTACTTTAAAATGAAGTAATCCCGTTACTATTTGTGAGAAGTAACTAGTAAGTATAACTAATTACTTTTTTTAAAGTAGCATGCCCAGCTAAAAGTAGATGGCAGTTGTAATGTGACCAATTATTCAGAAGCCACAGGATAATGATCATCCCAACTGTGATGATCCATTTCATACTTTTTAGATTAATTCAGAATCCTTAACCCCCTGCTTTAATGCTGACCAAACAAAGAGAACTCTAATGTCAAACAGACTCAAGTCCACAGTGTGAAAGCACCCTGAGTTACCTGTCAACCCACACTGCATCTTCTATTTAGATAGAGCCACGCTCGCCTGAAGCGACAAACACTATTTTCAGCCATCATCATTATCTGCCCTGTGATAAATCTGAAGTTTATAGACATACTTCCTATATGAGACAGTCTTTCCTCTACAAGCTCACACCATGACCAACAACTGCCCTCTACACCGCCTAATGCCTATCAATTTATCTAGCAGCTAATAAAGGCCTGCGTGTGTGTGTGTGTGTTTCATAATTTCATTCAAACAATCAGTTTAATGGAAGCCATAAGCAGATGGCTTTATTGCCGTTCGTCTCTCGGATATTACCATAAACACTAACGGCCGGCACAGTAATCAGAATTAAAGAGCACTCTCATTTCGCATACACACAGACACACACGCATGAATGCAGATGCAGGCAACGGTAATGACAGCTTTATATGTTATAGAGAAGTTAACATACTCTAGCCTGGACTGGTGTCACTTTCGTAGCGGATTCATTTAGAGAGACAGCGCTGAATGAATCTGCTGAATTAAACACGAGCCGTTTCGTGACATTCTCTATTACGGCATGAAAGTCCCGGGCAGTTATATCAGCTTAACCCATCGGATCCGTGTTTATTAACAACTTCTCAGTCTATTCATACGCTCGCATAGTTAAATGATTCATATCCGCCCAGGAACATTGTGTTTAAAAGCCTTGTTAGAATTCTGCTTCTAAAGATGTTTATTAATTTCGGATGAGTGACCCTGATTGCTAAAATGTGTGACAAGAACAAATTTTCAATTATACCGATGTCTGGAGCCAGATCTAGAGAGTATCAAACAGACAACAACGCTGATTTAATTAAGGTTTTACAAGCCTGATCACAGATACGGAAAGATTTCCAAGACTTTGTCGTGGAAAACACACCTGTTCTGAAGGATGAAATTAATTTTGTCTTGTACTGCAGTCACCCCTTGACAGAAACATCAATAGTTAGCAATTAAATCAAGTCTATCAAAATCTGTTCCACCAAGAGTCAAATTCGTAATTATTTGGTAAAGATAACCGAAGCTTGTCTTTCTGTTCATTCAGAAGCGGGACACACAGTTGCGCGTTGTTCTTGCCAAACATGCACTCTATTGTCCATCTGTGGACACGCACATATGATCACAGAGACCATTATCCCGTCTTTATGCTTGTCAAAGGAAACACACTATTACGCTCATAAACACACACTTTTACAACCAGAAAGAGAGTTGCAAAGACTAAAAACAGGTGGACTGTAACTAGGAGTATGTTTAAAACTACTGAAAACTTTATTATTCATACCAGGTCAGTAGCTGGAAATGTCACTACAGAAACGTATTCGCATGATGTCACGGTTTTCACAACTTAGCATTTTTATAGTTTTTATAGGGACAATAGCAATATCACGTTCAAAAAACGTGCACTGAAACGTTTGCAATTTCACGCCCTTCGAAATGCCATTGTTGTGTAAATGAATGGCCGAAATGCATTAAAAAAAGCTGTAATTTTCATACCATGTGGTGTACAAAAAATGCATGTAGGTTTTTTTTTACAAAGTCAGCATAACCTTAAAACCTCAGGGCCTTTGTAGGATATGTGTTCTCTTTTTTGTTGCGCTGGATAGATTGTCTAAAAGGCAACAAAAGCCCAGGCCTTTGTTTCACAATTGGAAATGGAAAAAGATAGAACAGCACCAAAATATAAGAGACTGCAAGAACAACAGATGCCCGCATCGACAAAGGCCTGCCTGAGGGTTAAAAAATACACACAACTTTAGTTTCAAAGAGCACAATGATATATTATCGGCTATAACTTCTGAAAAGAAATAGTGTAGGCACTGGACAAAAAAATTAAACGGAGCATACTTTTAAAGACTACACCACATGCGGCATGCATTCATTAGCATGTAAAAAAGCTTTATAAGGCAGTCAGCAGCAAGATTTTAAAACAGAGCTAGAACTTCAGCAGGGCAAGCCAATGATTCAACCACCCTCACACAATAACATTATTGTGATTGGAGCCTTATTTCACAGGGTCAGCGAGTCAGGTCAAGGTCAGAGGTCAGCGAGTCAGGTGAAATCTGCAGCACCTGCAACTCAGCACAACACACCACATAACAGAGAGCTGAGGTCAGCGAACCACACTCAAACACAGACAAAAAAACACACACACCAGCAAATAATTACGCAAACATGTGATATCTGTTTTGGTCAAATGTTCAGAAGACTTCGAAGAAATGTCAATTCTGCTTTGGATTGTCGGTAAACAGCCACACTGGTCTTCCTGCTGGAGTGCAACCCGTCTAAAATGCCTTTATACGGACATACTGCTGCACACCTGAGTCTGTCGCTGACCTCTGATAGATTAAAACCCGGTCAATCTGCTAAAGTCTGATTGGAGATAATCAGAACATGTTTGAGAGGAACGCAGGTTTATGATTTATGATCTACTGCAGAACTTCAACTGTACAGCATAGAGATTAATCTGATCTTTAGTTCCTGCCATTGCTAATTTACACTTGAGTCTATCAGCACACAAAGCTCCCAAAAGAAAGAGAAATTACTGTTTTCAAAGCAGGGCTGATGCTCCCTACGAAGCAGATCACATAGTGGGGTAAAAATGTCAAAGTGAAGCGACAGAGAATGTCATTTAATTCACGGCTAGTTCTAACTCCAGTATTTTTTCTTTATTAAAATGGTAAAATTAGTAGGGTACATATTATATTTTCTCTGTTTGAACCACTACTTTAATTGTGTGATGATGAGCAATGCCTAGAGATGCAACAGAAGTCAGGTCTCCCAGTAATCAGATATTGTCATATTTCTAATTTCTGACTGAATGTGATGAGGCAAGAAACATTAAGGTTTTCAGCATATTAACCCTAGGATTAAGAACGAACATGTGCATGATGTGAATTAATTTAATGAACATGATAATGTGGCTTGCCTTAAAGCCATTTAGAAAAATTATAAAAGTATTAGCAAATAGTTAAAATGCATTATACTACTCTATAGTAAAAAGTAGTTGTTTTATTAATTTGTTTGTTTATCTTAAAAATCACCCGTTAAATCACTTAAATAAAAAGGACAAGAAAATATGTGACTGATGACATGATCACAGCTTTGCCTGTCAATTATATCAGTATTTCTATTATTACTATTATTATTACTATTATCATTATTATTTTAAGAATTCCCTTCATTTTAAGTAGCAACATGACGCTTATTTACATAATAAAATGTTGGAAGTATTCATGTTGCAGCCGTCAAAAGATTATATTGCCAAACTAGCGTTTTTGCAATATTTTCCAGTCACAGAGGGATTCAGACAAGTGGTTTGATTACAGCTTTGGCGCCTATGCTCTATTGCTATGGATCGTTGACATTGTTCTTTGTTCTCATTAGATGGTTGGCATATGGGATATTTCATGCACTAGAAAACCATAAAACATTGCACTGTTGCCAGATATGGATTACAGAAAATCATCTAAATGCAGATGATTCCGAACTAATTCAACTAAATCAAATGGGCACACTGTAAACCATAACTGCATATTTACATGTTTTATTAAAAACTATTTGCTAAAATCGTAGACACACTTCCTTGTATTTTGTCATACAAAGTAGTCTGTAATTTAGTAGAAAAAGTAGGGGACAATTAAGCATATTTGATCTTCAAACTCATTTCGCTTCATTTCACTTCCATGGCCTACAATGCATGAGTGGTCTAGGCCATTATTAGAATTATCTCATTAACAAAGAAACTGTCTCTCTTATGCCAACTTAAGTGCTAGTGTATACTAGTTTTAAATGCATATATGTATGTGTTACTATTTGTGTAGACACAATATGCACACATATATTATGTAATCCAAAACTTTTATTTTGCATGTGGTTCATCGCAATTTATCGTTTGACATATGATGACTAGCCAGGCTTTTGTCATTACAGACCAGCAGCAGAGAAATAAGGCTAAATATATCTCATGCCTCACTTAAGGTCTCTTTTAAATGAACTGAATCTTATTACCAGGGTTAAGATTCTCTGGCTGACAGTAAACTACAAAGGATCCTGAATCATTAGTCTCAATCCTTCAAATCAGGCCAAATTAGAGGGCTGTTTCAGAATGTGTCAAACTTTCTAATTTCAGTCTAGACTTGACTTTTTCATTAATTTATTAATATAATATATATATATATATATATATATATATATATATATATATATATATATATATATATATATATATATATATATATGAACCAGGTTTGGTCTTAGTCAAAACATGAATAATATTCCCAAATATAGAATCCTGTAATATATGATTTTACATTTATTTGTTGTGACACTTTCCTTAAGTTTTCGGTCACAACTTTATAAAATGTGTCTAAATGTAACTTTAACTAAATATATAAATATGTCACGAACAATTGCAGGCCATTTTTCATCCGTTTCCACCTTGCAGCAAAGTTTGCATTATTTCTGGAACTTACACTTTCCTACACTTTCTCGTTTGCACCCACACACTGAACAGAAAGGCTCTGTCCCTTGTCAAACTACTTAGAGAGGAAATAACTTGTAACAATTAAGAGATTTTAAGTTGCATTTGTTTGTTTGTCACATTTTGATCATTTGACAGTTTGATGTTCATTGAACATTCATTATAACTCAAAAACGTGCGCTAGAAACGTGTATATTGAAAACTAAACCAATTAAAAATGTTCGTATTAGGTGCGCTTTTGCCTGTTGCATTCTCCATTTGTATATATATATTTTAGGGTAATTAAAAACATGAAATCCAAGACAAATTAAGCTTGTGCTAACAGGAACGAGAGTAAATCACCAGCGTTTGAAGGCATCGCATAAAGAGTATCTGTGTGTGTGTGTGTGTGTGTGTGTGTGTGTGTGTGTGTGTGTGTGTGTGTGTGTGTGTGTGTGTGTGTGTGTCTGTATGTGTCACCGTGTTGGTGTATTTCCTGTGTGAACATATGGCATGTAAGTGCCTGTTCAAAACTCCTACTGAGTCATATAACAGATCTCTCTCTCTCTCTCTCTCTCTCTCTCACCTTACACTACAAGTCTCTAGTGGACCAGCACATAGTGAAGGCTCCACCTACACTCACAACTCAAATGAGATTCACTCAGGGATGAGATTCACCCTTGCAAAAGTGCTGAGCCGGCAAGAGGCCGTGTTCGGGAAACACCACAAGCTTGGCTGCAGATGAGCCGGTGTTTCATCAGAGCAAAAGGCCAACTTAAATGGAACCAATTATTGAACCTTCAGACCAAATCTTAAAAAAATGCAAATGTAATTTTTGTTGACATCAGGCTTGTGTGCTCGTATTGAATGATATAAGAGAATAAAAAGCTCAAAATATTTTTTTTTACCTACAAACATAGACTGATGGATCATATTTGATATATTTTAGCATTACAGTGCACTTATTGTGTACATGCCAGTACATGTTTTTACATCGTACTTATGTAATTACACCTGTAATACACCTTTGTATTTACATTAATAATTACACTGTTGACCCTTAAACCTACCCATAGGACCAAACCTGTCCCTAATCTTACCCATATCCACCTCAATAGCAGCAAAAGTGTTTTGCAATACAATAAGAACACGATAAGTACATTATACTTATTTTTTTGGTGTAAAGGCCACCTATTATAAAGTGTGACCCAATATAAAATGTATTATTACGTTCACTTTATAAAAATCTGTTGAATGCATATCAAATATGATACCGTAAGGTTTATAGGGTTTAAAAAAAATCACCCAACAATGAAAATTCAGTTATTATTTATATATCCACATGACTCCAAACCTGTATGGCTTGTTTTCTTCCATGTAACACTATAAGGATATTCACACAGTTATTTTATATACAAAACCGCCGTGTGGCTTCAGAAAGTAGTTTAGACTACTTATTTATGCTTTTATTAAGCTTGACAGCACATTTATTACATGGAGTGGAGCAGCTCAGAAAATGTAGCCGAAAATCTAATTTTGTGTTCCACGGAATAAAGAATGCAGGTTAAGAATGGCGTGAGAGTAAGTAACGGATGACAGTTTATTATTATAATCATCATGCAAGAAGTAACACTGTTGCTCTCTTCTGGAAGTCACCGCATCTGATGTTCCGTCAGACACTATCTATCAGTGTGTCAGAGCAGCGATCGCAGCGCTTCCTGTGGATTAGGCTGTACATACAGCGCCTGTGTAATCTGATGGCTGGCTGTGAGAGCGGCCACAGCGGCGTTAAATTAAGAGTGCAGCGGTGGAGCCTTTGTCTGAATGAATAGAGCATCGTGTGTTTCTCCAGTGGCGCTTTGAAGAAAAACAATAGCGTGATTCTGAGTTGAACTGCAGAAAGCAGCACACCGATGAGTCACATACACACTCTCGCAGCACACACGTTTACAAACAAGCACATGCGCTCACACGCATGAGAGCTTTCAAGCGCATTAGAAACACAAATACGTATCACATTTACAATTTTGTCATTAATCACTTACCCCCATGCCGTTCCATAAGCTGTGTGACTGTCCCGTTGACTGCCAAGCCGCACTGACTGTAATGTTAGGCACCAATACTTTTTATCAATTTCGATATTTGTTAAATAAAGCCATTATTAGTGCCAACGCTTTTTTGCAGTGTCTGCTCAACAGCGTGAAAAGTAAGATGGAATAAAATATTCAAAATCGCGCGTGGGTCGTAAACAGAAAGTGAGGAAGGAACACTACATTTATGATCACAAAAGCTGTCAATTACTTCGAGTTTACTGACTGAGTCCGCTTGTGAAAACTTATGATCAAAAAGCCGCCTGCGTCTCACAACTAATGCCTTATGCATGCTACATTGTTTTTATTCTTGGTTATTATGAAAGGATTCTCAGATATTCTCAAGCATGCAAAAACGCAGCGATTTTGACTGCGAGGTAGGGGTCGCTAATCGATGCTATTGACAAAAAAATTAATGATGCGTAATATATACTGCAGTATTACAGTCAATTTTTTATTAATTGAGACTTTTGCTTTCTTGGTGACTAATATAATTTGATGAGGATATTTTGAGATTATATTGAGATCTGAGACATCCTTTAGAGACATAGAGACATTACCACAGTTCTACTGGAATTAGTCTTTCCAAATGGACCGAATATATCAGATGTTTTGTGCATTTAAAAATCTCAATGGGTTATATAAAGAAATGTTTGCTAATGTAAATGTATTTTACTAACAAACTCAACAGCAAAAGATAAAAATACATGTCCTTAAGACTTTTACACAGCAGTTTGAATACTTAAATATTAAACATAATTAAAGGTGTTGTTTTTTTGTTTGCTTTTTTTTCAAACAAACATCAACGCGCAACATCTATTTATTTATTACATTTTCATAATTTGAGAAGCGCAAAGCTAATCTTGCCAATTAATCTTACCTAATTAAACTGCACAAAAAATGTTATTGAAATGTCACTTCTCTGATTAATCTGATCTCGTCTGCTAGGAAAAAGTAGAAGTTAATAACGAGCAACTCTTTTTTTTTTCATCTTTTTCTGTTTGCTCTGAGAAGGCAGCGTGATTGAAGGCCGGGGCAGAACACGTCACCTTGCCTCCAAATACTCATCGCGGTAAAATGTAGTGCTGGTGGCTGTGCTGTTTATCTCTTTCATCCAGAGCACTGGCAGCTGCAAAACACAAACATTAGAATCAACATTAGTGATGGGATACTGAAAAGCCCCCTCCCACTTTGTAAAAGCAGCGTGAAACAAGATTCGCAACCTGTTTAACTTCTGTAAAAACATGTTTTACTCAAACATTAGGTACGGGGTTTGATTGGATTGTGAATTTGTTTGTTTATTGTTGTTTTGTTCTTTCCTCGCATCTGTGTGCTGCATTTAAGTCCGCCTGAGAAGGTCCTGCTTACGAATCATAACTATAGCGTAATGTGCGTGTTGTTTTAGTAGGACAAAACAGACCCAGTGGGCAATTTAATACTCTTTTTTGCATTCAGTGACAAACACAGGAAGCTTTTTAAAATGCTGGTGCGAACAAATGAAGAGCAAACAATGTGTTTTAGTGTGCGTTTAACTGACGCTTTATGTTTAGTTACACAAGCCCGTCGCCTCATAAAGCTTACCGTACTGCGAGCTTTGTTGCCATTGTTCATCGACGCCACACAAAACAAAACAAATCGAACGGCCAGCATTCACAATTAAAACTTATTATGACCACTTTCAATTTGCTTAATGACTTGAACTCGGGAAGACAGCTCTCGAAGAAAATCCCACCGGTAATTATGCCATTGTGGTAGCGTTTATGTTCGCTCATCTCGTAAATCCGATTATTCCAAGATGACTCGGAGACGGCGCTGGTGACATCAACACAAAAGTAAAGTCATTTCAGAAGCGGAGAAAGTGGAAGATTATGACAAACTTTGAGAACACGCGTCGATGAATCATGCCAAATAAGTTCAGTGACATTTATTCAAAAAAGTAAAAAGGTCAGATTTGAGTCCGTGTTGACTTTAATATATGCTTTAGTGTGGATATACAGATCTATTAAGTAGCTGATAAAAATCTATGGCGGGCGTTAATAAGCGCAGCGAAAACGAACTCTGTGTTTGCACACACATACACATGCCATCAATGAGATAACAGCATCCAGCAGACGATGAGAGTAAATATTTACAGCCACTGTATGCAGCCTGAAGTCATTAGTGTGGAATGCACCAATACGACCCTAATTAGCACACAGGTGTCAGGGGAACAGAGCAGCAACACAGAGTCAGAAATCATCCCCGTCCACACACACACACACACACACACACACACACAGTTCTTCCTCAATATTTAGCTGGAGGACAGAAGGGTGCTTTGCAAGGGTACAGAGTGACACTGCAAATCTCTAAGTCTGGTTCGTTGGTGACATATTATTACGGATAAAAAATAACATATGCCTATGGTCACTAATGTTACTTTAGCCAAAATAACTCACACAAAAAGACTAAAACCGTTGTCATCCGTGATTCTTGTTTTTAAAAAGCACATCACAACTTGTCCCAACCAGAAAAACGGGGTGTGACACGACACAGTCGATAGAAGTTTCTCTGCAGTTCACATCTGAGGAGAGTAAAGCTGCACATTTGTATTTTCATGATTTCTGTTGTTTTACCAGTTGGTATGAGCTTTATGGTTTTCTTGAAAAATTCAGGAATTTGTCATATAACGTTTGATTCTAAATCAGGGACGGGCACTTTCGGCCCTGGGGGGCCCCTGTCCTGCAGAGTTTAGCTCCAACCCTAATCAAACAATACCTTGATTAGATGGTTCAGGTGTGTTTGATTGGGATTGGAGCTAAACTCTGCAGGACAGTGGCCCTCCAGGGCCGAAGTTGCCCATCCCTGTTCTAAACGGTCACTCCTAGACAGCAAAAAGATTAAATGGATGAGACGAACTGAAACTTGTGCTTAAGTATTTTCAAGTGTTTCTTTAGGAAAAACATAAGCCACGTCATTTTACATTTCTCCTCTAGAGAAAAAAATGACTTAACAATATGCTCTGATTTGCCAAGATACAAGTCTGAAAAAATTAATTAATTAATTAATTAATTAATTGAATTAAATTTGGAGATCTCAATATGAACATTGCTAATATTATCAAATTCATTTTATACCTCTGTACTCTTATGGTAGCAAAGCACATTTTTGAAGAAACATCTGATTTAAATGTGAAAAAGATGACTGGATTACATTTCCTGGGCTAAGAAAGAAAAATCCGCCCCACCTTATATTAGGTGGCCTTAATTACTATGCAATTATATTTAAATTAATAATTTGGTGCACTGCATTTATTGTGTAAACACTTTTTTACATTTTACTTATATTTTTAATTTTGAATTAATACCTGTATTTAATTACATCTGTAATTCATTTGTGTAATTACTCTTATAATTACACTGTTGACCCATCCCTTAACCCGGCCTTAAACCTACCCACACCACCAAACCTGTCCAGAACCTGTATCCCACCTCGATAGCAGCAGAAGTGTTTTGCAATACAATATGAGCACAATAACTACATTTGACTTATTTTCTGATGCAAGTACATAGCAGTTAAGGCTACCTAATATAAAGTGTGAGCGAAAAGTCTTTCACAGTAAAATATAAGTCAAACAAAACACATATCACACATTTCAAAAAGTTGATTAGTATAAACATTTTTATGCTGTTAATTTCAGTGTCACCTTTATGTTTATTTATAATGAATGCCAGTATCATTTCTCTTTGTTTCTCATATATATATATATATATATATATATATATATATATATATATATATATATATATATATATATATATATATATATATATATGAATTCAGTTGTGAATAGCATTCAAATTAAATTACTAGTTGTGAAATGAATGGTTTTTAAATTATTTGTGAAATGCACCTATTTTTTTGCCCATTTTGTGCTGGAGCAAAAATATTGTCAGGTGAATATGGTAATGTAATTTTTTTTTAAGATTCAATCCTACAACCTTAAATTTCTGGCAAACCCAGTAAAATCTAGCTCTTGGAAGCGTTCGTTGTAGCAGTCTGGGAACTTGTAAACATGACTTATGGCGCAAACCTGCACCCCATCACCCGGCAACTGATTGGAGTTGGCAAATTTAGCCATTTTTGTATGCAGTACACACCGGACATTCAGTGAACGGTCCGAGATTATTGTTCAACAGCTGCAGTGCCGTAAGAGCTATTACTGAGCGGTTAATACAGATCACACACACAGAGCCCCTCGTGATGAGATGCTGAAATTAAGCTGATTAGTGTTTGCACTGGCCCTACAGCACCGGCCCCCATCGGCCCTCAGGAACCTCGGCCACATCTCTCTCCCGCTTCTGCCTGCAGTTCGATAAGACGCTGAGAAAATGAGCTTATCAGAAATAATGGATTGTCTCAAACAAAGTCAACATGGAGAGCGATAGGACGGGATGTTCAGAGAGAGAGAAAGAGGGCATAGGGTACCATACAGCTTGCGAGTATTGGTTTTCCTCGCCTTGGCAAGGAGAAACTGATGAGATGCAAGAGGACAGACACACACGCACGTAATCAATGCAGCGAGCATGCTACGACCTGTGTGAGTGGAATATTAGCCGAGCAGGTTCAGCCTGCAGGCGCCCGTATGCAGCCATTAGAGTCCAACCAGAAGGAAATATGGGTGTGACACGTCAGGACACACACTAAACAGAGTGTTAAAAAAAATCAAACATCCCCTCGCACGCCGCTGCGACGAACCTCGGCAGATGGCTGCAAACATTCAGTGGGATAGAACAAGCCTGCTCCGCGCTATGGCAGCCATCCACGTCTGGACCGAAACTCAGCACGATGGCGTTCTCAGGGCAGGGCTGTGTAATGAATAATTAAAAAGCAGAGTTTGGCACCTTGTGAGAGAGAGAGAGAGAGAGAGAGAAAGAGAGAGGGAGAGATGGAAGGTTGGGACGTCCTTTATATGACCATGTGTGTACCAGAGGCAGTGGACACCATTAGGTCAACCTTCATATTACACAGTACACCAGCCAGAGACAGATGGACAAGTGAGAGAGAGGTAAATGAGTTACTGTAGTGACAGATGGTTTGTACACACTTTCTATCAAAAAAAAAGTATAATTTGACAAACCCTTAACTATAGTGAGGAATTACAGCCCTTATATATAATTAAGGATAATAGCAATTTTGACGTCAAAGTCCCACATCAAGCTTAATGGGCTAAAATAGAGAAAATTAATTTAATTCATTTAATTTAGTGCAGCTTTTATTGTACACACTCCCTCACATAAAGCTCATTTGTAATTTGTTATCAAAAAGAGTAATGATGTTGCATGTATATTTTAAATGATTAATAATTGGCCTATAAAGGTTAAATAAAATACGAATTCAAAAATTAACAATGGAACACGTCGAAGGACACCCTGGAGGACATAAAAATCACAGATGAAATCTTGTTCAAGTTAACATGCAACATTAGATATTCACTATGAAAAATATATAGGGATTCATGATGTTAGCCTGTAAATGAATGTTTGGTCAGAATTTTCCACTGAAAAGTAGAAAATTTCATTCCCAAACTAAATTCCCAAGAGATTTGAGCCAACCAACAACTTTAATTTGACACCAATGATTTTAATAATCAAAAAAGTCAGAAATCTCAAAATAAGCTTTTTGAAGAACGTATGAAGAAGAAAGACACACAGGTTTGGAATAACATGAGAGTATTTAAATTCTATTTTGGAAATCAGACATTTTAAGTAGCATATAACTTTTAAAGTATGAGAACTCAATTAGTTCTCTTAAGTTATAAAATACAAAAATACATTTTCCTCTAAAAAATACCAATTTACTATAGTATGAATTACAAATTTTCAGAATTTCTGCCCTGAGTAATTATGCTCTTTTCATTTAGCAAAATCTTTGGTTTTCCTTTCATTTATTGCTCTCAAAAACAACCAGGCAAGTATTTGATGATATGTCGTATGGTTGATGTACATTTGGGCCTATATGACTATTGCAGTTTTTAAAAAGGAAAAACAAACAAGCCAAAACAAAACAGATAATGCTTATGGATTTATTTGGCTTGAGATATTCCCCAGCTGTGGAAAATCTCCATTTTGGCACATTACTGAGAGTCAAGTCTTTCTGTTTAAGTCAAATGGAAGTATCAGAGCTGACGCTCCTAACCAGAGAATTATATTCAGGTCAAAGACAAGCAAATGGTGGGTCGGTTTCTCGCCCACTCTCTTGTTGCTTCCGAACCCGGGCCTCCTCATTGTGTTTGAGCTGCATTTGATGCGTATTAACATACAAAACTCAGAATCATGGGAAGGGGTTATTGGGGCGGTCAGAGAAACTTTCGGAAGTTGTAAAGCTCCTTCAGAACCTTTACAAAACAACGTTTTTCCCCTCTAAATTCGGCACCCAGGGCTCGTCTTTCTGCCTGTGACCCCGAGGCTGATCCCAGAGCAGAGCTGAAAGAGCGCATTGAGTGGGTGAGGGGCCCTGAGCGGCCATCTCAGGATCAGTCTGACAAGGTCAGGAGCAAAACTGCCCTCTCTCCTCGCCACGCTAGACGTAGCGCTAAACAAGTTGCACAAAAGCTGGGACAGACAATACAGAACCACTCCTACGGACTTCCTAAATTACATCTCAGTTGTGTGTAGACTGTTTAGACCGTTCTAATTCATGTTGTTATATTTTCGAACTGATCAGGCTTATGTTTTACTGAAAAGTACAATCAAAACTCCCAGAAATCCCATAGACTAACACTGATGGATTGTTTAAAAAGCTAAGACTAATCTGCTTTAAGGCTGCAATACCTAAACAACTTCAAAAAGAGTTTAAAACACCAAGCATCATACGCTTGGCGAATTTGAAAATGGTGTTTGACATCTTTCAAATGACTGGAATCTGAAGCTTGAAAGTCTAAATCTGTGACCATCATACACTACGCTACAGACAGTCTCTGACTTTTCGGCCAGACTGACAATCTGCACAAACGTCAGGTAGTGTATTCAAACCTTTAAGCACCACCAAATGAAATAAAAATTGATGGTTTGTGGCTTTTAGTGCATTACTGCTATCTTACTGCCAGTGGTAGTCTATATGTCGGCCGCATTTAAAACTTACTTTCTTTTCAGGGGAAAATCGACGAAAAAAATATTGATGACTCATCTTGTCTGCAGAAGAGTATGCATTTTCCCCCAATATAATTGTCTTTAGAATGGAAAAATCCTTTTCTCATAAGTTATAAATACCACCCGCTTCTGGCAAGCGGTAGTATATCGCAAATAATGATTCATGCCTTTGAAGTAAACTAAAGTCTGATTCATGAAGTCTTTAAAAGTGCCCTGTCGTTTATAACATTTACTAAATCTCTAGGTTACTTTCAAACAGAATGCTCTGAAACAGAAACAGCCTAAACTGTGCAGCCAAACGCCAATAGCAAAACTTGTGTAACACACTGAGACTGACGTTTGTTCATTCATTTGCAGGTACTCTGAGAGCGTTCGCCTGCAGTTTCGGTGAGTACTGATTCATAGATCTTTTTTTTTCTGCGCCGCTTTATAAGTGCCACAATATGCCGCTAACGTCTCATCAAACGCGCTAAGCGTTCCAATCGCTTCAAAACTCGACAGGAGCCCACACAGTTTCTCCCTGTAGTGCTGGCCTGCTTTCAGAGCCAAACCATCCTCATTCAAGTCTGCTCCCACTTCCTCTCTCTCTACGAACAGCAGAAATCCCTTTTTGTCTTTCGCTCAAAGTGGACTCTAATCCGTTTATTAGCCTGAAAGCTACTGGGACGTGAAGACAAACCACATGATTCCTCTGCCCTGCTCCTCTCTCCGTCCCCCCCTCGGGAAGAGAGCCTCGCCTCATACTAACAGCTAGCATGATTTATACTTCTGTCGGCTCCTGCTATCTCCCCTAACACCCCGTAATGTGTCCCTCTCGCTGCGACGCCCTGGCCTGGCTAAACGACTAAACGACTGACAGTGAAACAGCACTGCTGGGTCAGACGAGCCAAAACCCGTCATGTCCTCTACTCTTCTAATTAACAACCAGTGCTCTCAATTACTAACACGCACATACACATTCCTTCTACTGCCAGTGGCTCAAACACACATTCTTTCACATTGTCTGCCGCAGAGGCAACAATGACTTTAAAGACACAGTGAAACCGTTTACAGATGATTTCTTATTTTAAGTGATTTCGTTTATCCAAACCTGTTAGGTCCACCAACGACTTCATTGGTTGTGTCAAGCACAGTGCGAATCACCAACAAAATGCGAACATAAACTCGAACCATAACTATTGCTGACAGACTGAGTTGACCAATAAAACTATCTGGACTAGAAAGAATCATGGTTATAAACATGGTTGGCTTTTTGTAGGTCAGTGGTAGGTGATATTTGACAGCGGGACATTCTCATAAAGGAAGCAATCAGCAACACAAACAGCCAAAACCGTCCTGAATACAATAAACCGCATTCAGACTGGTCATTTGATTTGCAAATGTAATTCCGTCCTATATTAGTGTAAACAGATGTGAATATAAATTGGATTTCCGCATCGTCATTTTTACCACGCTAAAGTGGTTTACCTTGAATTCACTCAGTAGTCTGTATATTATGTTAGAATTTATTTTTTTGGCTCTAGGACATGCGTACAAATTCAGAGTAACAGATGGCATTTTTAAACATTTTTCAGATAAAGACGCAGCATTTATGTTGATTGCAGCACTTTTCACTGCGCAGTGGCGTATTTCTGTTGGCAAACTCAAAAGTTAGCATCACAATTGATCCCTCAACAAGTACACAACAGGATTTTCCATTGGCTTTTGAATTATTTTAGAAAATAAGCTCTGTGGTCAACACTTTGAAGCCAATGACGTTTGAAGCCTAAATATAAGCTAAACAGAGGTTTATGTATTGAATTATAAATTAATCACGCAGTAGCAATCTTTATTTTTATTTATTTTATTTATTTTATTTAATTAACGTAATGAGGCATTGAAGAGTGCACTAGTAAGTAAAATGATGTTCAGTGTCCACAAAAATGTAGCCCAATTAAGCCCCTTAGTGTAAAACATTCAATACATCCCGAGCTTGTCTTTACCAAATACCTTAATTTAGGCCTTTAACCCAAAACAAATTGACTTTGAGACTATACAAGCAAAAGTGTTAAAATGCTAACTTGTTTCTGGGTTTTGTCTATAAAAAAAAGTCATCCCTGCAGCACTCTATGTGGATATATTTTTACATTCAAGTAGACAAGAGCTGTACTTGTGTTCATATTGCCTACAAAATAGCCGCCGAGAGCATTTCCAAGATGGCCTCCATATGCTGCAATGCCTTAAAGCAACACTGACTGAACAAGCACATTAGAAGCCACTGCCTTTTAGCAAACCTCTTAGCGGAGAACATTAGCACTGAAAATGGTTACGTGACGTCACCCAATTAATATTCATGAGCCAGGCTGATACAATTTATAACGAGGCCTCCCTCCATTTTTCACATCATTTCTTCAGCCAAAATCCGCAACCACTCTCTCACATTTGCTCTCTCTCTCTCTATATAAGTGCTCCAGGGTGAACATTCTGAGATATGTGAGCCAAAATAATACAGCATTCACTGTAAATATTTACTATTATATATTAGACAGTCTGGCCAGTGTCCCCCAGCCCAACATTAATCATCATTCATCTATCAAATTGAGTTATGACTGAATGATCAATACTGACACAGGTGCCAGATCTTATTTACCACAGAAAGAGAGAGAGAGAGGGCCAGGGAGAAATAAAGGACCTTCTTTGTTCAGACAGAAGCACAATATGCCTGCTTGCTAAAGTCTCTGACTGCTGTAATGTTTATTCTGATAGGAGTGACCAGACAGGGATTCTTCATCAAAGAAAACCATTGTTCATGCGGGACCAGATGAAAAGATCTTTTCACTTTCCTTTGATATCCAATTTCAATTGTTAAAAAAAAAAAGAAAAGAAAAATAAAATCATATGAAAGATTTTTTTTCTACCCTCCCGTTTTCATTGAAAGAAAAAAAATATATATAAATATAAAAACAACTATACAAGAAGGTGTATTTTCTCACACACCAAAACCAAAAGGCATTAAAAATAAACTAATAAAACATTTAGATTTTTTTTTTCTCTGAGATTTACCCATTTACAAGATTTACCTTAAGTGCATCTCCCTACAAGACCTGAAACCTGATCTGAGATGATACAATAAGTACCTGCACACCACACACACTGAGTCACATACAGTAATAACAGCTTTGAATAACTGCACTTAGTGAATTGAATGAATAGCCAAATCTCACAGATGAAGTTTCACCATAATAAAAGGTTTAGGACAGGAATGTCTTAAAGTAACCAAGTAACACATCTGTCTCCATGAAAACAATTAGTCTTTGCTTAGGACTCAGCAAGCTAGGATTAAGTCTAAAACAGACAGGCAGCTGTATATTTGAAGTATTTTAAAAGCATTCTACTTTTTGTGGGGAACAAAGTGACATTTAACGTATTTAATTTTTACTGCATTTTTACTGTTTGAAAATATTATTCATTTCAAATATAAAGCATCATTGACATCAAACCTTATGCACCTATTTGAACCAAGAGCAAAGGTAACAGTTTCAGGTGAATAATAGAATGCTTTATGTGCATAACAGTGATAAAATGATCAACATCATCATCATCATTATTATTATTACTGAACAAAGCATCATAACTGATCTCTATAACTAGTCCATAGTCCCTTGTTATTGAATTTGCCAAACCATTAAGCTACCACCATCACAACTTATCGATTACCAAACACCACGATCGCAAATGGAAAACTGAAATGTCCAATGCATACAAGCAACACACACATATCTGCAAATAAAACCGGCTATTAAAACTTGACATTATATAAGGGATGTTATATAAGGACAACAGACAACTAAAAATACTGGCTCTCTCGGTCTGACCTCATATTTAGGGCAGAGAAAATTCAAAAGATAAAAGGTAGGCTAAAAAATTTAAACATTTATGCAACTGCTTGGTGTGCGTAAATCCATGAACTCTTCAACTGTTGCCCTAAAGTAGGGCATTTGCTCTCTTCTGCTGACTTGGTGAGGATCGAAACATTACTGCATATTTTTTACCAACAATGCTCGACTTTGGGTCAGGGCTTCATAAGTAAAGCCAAGCAGCAAAATAATGGTGTATGAAACCCTACTGCAGCTGTGTGAGTGTGCCTGTGTGTGTGTGTGTGTGTGTGTGTGTGATTATGACCTTTCTCTGTTTGCTGGATAATTCCCCTTTTTGGCCCTGTGCTCTGCCGGGCCCCGTTATTCCAAACAAACAGAGCAGGCGCTCTGGAGGGCTTTAGCTAATGTAGAAACACTATCCTTCAGCTCTCAGACCGCATGTTAATGCTTGCATCTGCTGTGCCGGCCACTCGACGGGCTCAGCCACGCAATCAAACTGGCCCGGTAGAGCCACAGCTCTCTCCTTATTAGCAGGCCTGACAACACACCGTGGATGGAGCGAAGGGGATTAGACTGCACTCCAGAGAGGAAAGACAGAAGCGCTCAGTCCGGCCCGCCCGTACATGTGTATAGAACAGCTCTCAGCGGGTTTTAAAGAAGGATATGAGCAGTGCCAGACTGGCTGTGACTCAAACTCAGCCTGAGAGATAAAAAGAGTGTGATCCGGAGGTGTCAGTGTGTGACAGAGATGCCCTTACAGGCGTCTTTCGGGTTCAAGATCTAGTCACAACATTTATAGCGTAATGGTACGTGCCACAATATGTTTTTATTTATTTATGTGTTTTTTGTTTTTTTCGTTCAATGAATTGAAACTTTGTGGCATTTAGGTACCCCTTGAATCTTTATACTTATATTATATTATATAAGTATATCGTATTATAAGTTCCTCATAATGAAGTAAAGAAATCAAACCTCACTCCAAGATTCTTTTTAATGAACTTGTTAAATCATTTTTCACATTACACTGATGATTAATTTGCAAATTGGAAATCTAAATCAACAACTCACTGATTCAATTATCTGGTCAGAAAGAGTATCAGAGTATCTAACAAATTTTTGTTCAAAATATGAAAAGCACCAAAAGATCCTTGGAGCTTATCTGTGCACACAATGCTACAATAAGTTACTAACTTAATATTTGGTATTGATTAGTGTATGAAAATCACTATCCATTGCTTGTGAAATAAATGTCTGAAAGCCCAAGTTTAAATTATGATCAAATAAGGGGGGGGGGTGCTTGTTGGTTAAAACGACTCAAAGTAATGAAGCATGTCAAAACCACCAATCACAGTTCATTTTCATTGTTTTAATATTGCCACAATAACAGACCTGTGTGTAAAACTCTCAGGCGTATTTTAAAGACGCAAACTCTAAATATTTCACATACATTTGAAAATCCAGCGTTTAGTTGTCACGGTTGTAAACATGACACAAAACTTCTTTGTGAGGCATCACAGCGTTTTTTGTTTCCAGGCAGAATATTAAAGAACGCGACACACACGTCTCCCTGAAATCCTGCATAATTCAAGCAATCCAGTGACTACTTTGAAACTCCACTTTTTTTGTGCCATATGCATCAGAAGTTTAGCCAATGTTCTGTGGAAGTGACGTCTGAAGCTGAGACAAATAGAGCAGTAATTTGTTGTACAAAGATATATCCAGTCATTACTATGTAAAGTCAGTAAAAGAAGGTAATTTTTATACATAGTGCAGAAAAATACAAGAACATTAGAGAAATCTTGCATTAAATCACCCAAAAAGATGTTTATAGACAACCTTACAGCACATTTCTGCATTTACTTTCATCGTTTTGTATTTCTTTTTTATTTTGTCTTGCATATTTTTTAAATGTATCATTTTCTGTGGTATTCGACTTTATGACATAAACATTGTCAATACAGTGCTTTAACTCGTATTGGATCTGGAACATTACTTTGAAGGCTGGCTTATGTCCAGTGTGCTGATCCTAGACATGGAGCTGAAGGTCATTGCCGAGTGTTACGCACACACACAGTTTTGATAGCAGTGTGGGAGCACTCCTCCTTTGTGATAACAGATAACCCGTGATTTACCTCAAGGAGCTGACAGATTTACCCTGAGAGGCAATAGACACATGTACAGACCCGTCTGCAGGAGGCGTGTGGTAGGATGAGAGGGTGGAGACCTGTCTTTGCTGACTCCATCTGTTCAGTGTTAAGGCTGACACGGGCATATGCAGGCAGACTGATCCAGAACGAGACTTCACATGGCAAAAACAGCTTCATCACGCTGTGTGTCAGTGTGTAAATGCATGAGTCACTCTTCCTCTAGATGTGGAATTGAGGTAAAACGCAGGGAACTTCCCAAAAAACACACCCACACTTGCAATCCTTTAATAACATGAGAGAAGGCGCTCTGCCCCAGGAAAATATGTTGCCCTAAAACCCTTTCTCTTTTTTTGCTAAAGTGTTCTTTTTGAGTCTCAGCGCAATACCTGCTTCATTTCTGGAGCCAGATTGGATCTGCTCCATCTGAACAGGTGATCAATATTAGGGACTGTAGTGGGAGAGAGAGAGAGAGAGCTCTCAAAATATCACTGCAGCTCAGGAGACTATGCGGTATGAACTTTACCAAAGACAAACAAAGCCAAAAAAAAAGGTTCATTTTAGGTTTTATTGACATTAAACTCTTGACAATCAGCAGCGGGTAAGAGTCGGACCACTGAGGATCATGATAGGTCCCAATCCCAGATGGGTGATTCACGAACAAGCAAATTACTGTACTCTTGTATCATTATTGGGTCATTCACCGCATGATTACCCCAGGAAGTACTGTAAAAGTCAGTATAATGTAAGCTACTTTGGGAAAGATAGCATTGGATAAATGACTAATACCTGCATCAGCCATTTCACAGTCAGACGATGATAAAGCATGTGTCAAGCATCCTATAGCTTTTGTCTGAAAACTAAGCTTCATAAACGTCGTTCTAAAACCAAGCAGGCTGATTTCTAATGCAGCATCATAAAATGTAACCCCTTAAGTGATTGTCATTGATTTGGGCAACATTTCAGCAAGCCACTCACAGTCACAACTCAATTTATTCCAGCAGAGTTTTGTGTTCGCATGTTACTAGGCTAATACTCGAAACATAAAATTTTCAGTGTTGAATTTTTGAACATTTAGTCAAGTTCATAGGAAGATTTTTATAAATTTAGATTTCATGAGTACTTGGTTGTGAGTTTTCCAATACAATGCCCATGAATATCCAGCTGTTAGGTAGGATCATCTAAAGCCCTGTTTAGACCTGGTGGACAATATCAATGTTACTTTTGGTATCATTTCCATTAAATTTCTTTCTCACTCATAAGTAGCTTAATGGATTCATTTATTTAATCATACTGAACTTCAAATGACATCAGTAGAAAAGGAAAGTCGTTTCAATATTATAAAGACAAAATAAATCACTTTATTTTGATGGTCCCTTATGAACATTCTGTGGACAATAACTAACTTGCACCTACATGTCAACTAACTTTTAAGTAGACTGTCTGATTATTATCTGCTAACTCTCTATATCTACCAATAGACATTCTACTAGCTGACATGTAAGTTACTTTTTGTCAACAGAATGTTCATAAGGGACCATCAAAAAACGTTCCTAAAGTGTGGAACACATTGTCTAAAAAAGCAACCCGCCACGTTTTAAAACAGATCTATTTAATACATGGGTGTAATGGGTGTAAATTCCCATTTCTCCCTTTTTAAGCAGCAGGGCGTATAAGTGATACTGTGGTTTAGTGAAAGAACATAAATTTCAGGTCTTTTTCACGCATGAATGTTTGAACTTGCATCTAATTCTGGAGCCATTACAGGTTAAACCAGCAGAAGACTGTTTCTAGCAGCAGGTCTATTCACCTAGCAACCAGATGTCCCTGGCAAAGAGAAGACCTTCATGTGTTACACTCTGACCTCTTACAAAACAAAACATATTTAACCTTCACCTCCTACACACACACAGAGAGAAAGAAGGACAGTTCTGCTGCTGAGGGGAGGAAACGCTATAGTGAACAAATACGGTTGTGTGAATGCTACTGGGGCACATTCCCATACAGAGCCATGTGAGTGCCAGCAGGCCAGTGTTCAGAGACGGGCGGGGGGGGGAGGCTGGGATCTTTGCAAACAGTCCATAAAGAGACCCTGCCACCCTCCCTTTCATATGCTAATGAGAGCCACTTTGTGTGGGGGTTAAAAAACTCTCAGGGGTCCGAACAACGTCGATTTAAACCCACAATAGAGCCTCAATTCTCTCGAGAAAAACCCACAATGCTCTCTCTCTGTCTCTCTCGCGCTGATAAAGAGATCAGTATGGATGTGTGGGTGTCAGGGTGCATTAGGCACTGACAGAGTGTGATGTACAGAGATCATAATTCACTCACACACACACATTTCCTGAAAGTGGTATTGATCAGCTGTCCTGAAAAGCAGGCCCCCCTTTTTTGACATTTTCTGTGTGGGTTATTGGCCAAATTCTTGTAGAATGCATTTAAATGTGGTAAAATATAGCTGTGTGTATGCCTCACTAATAAATAATCTAATTATTTCAAAGTTTTTTATTGTTAAATATGATGATATATTTACATTGGGTGAGAAACGTATAATCCCTGATAACTTGTAGACTTAAACTTATCTGGTTTAACATCTGAATAATACTGACATTTTATTAATTCAAACACATTTTTTATCCTCTGTTAATATTTCAGTTCAAATAAATATGCAGAAATAAATAAGGAGAACATAGCAGAATATTGGTGCTTATTGCTGGCACACAGCAGTCTCTCTTCTCTTTGTACGTTAAGGAGTTTTGGGGGTTTTTTTTTTAGTTCTGTCTGTTCAGTTTTGTTGAAGGACTTTTCAGAGACCTCTTTAAACTTCTGGCTTTCAGTCAAGAATGTCTCTTAGACTAGCACATACACCTGCTGCTCTTTCAGATAATGCTAAACTCTGCGTGAGAGGTAGAAAGCAGAAGTCGGGCTGTTACGCTTGTTTAGTCTGCTTGCATTTACACGTTGCATGTACATTTTTTTTGTCCAAACAGTGATTCATCCAAAAGAGGCAATATCACAAGAAGTGCTGGCAATGCAAAGTCGCAAAGTTCAAGTTCACCTCAATATCTTAACTGCTCCTCATAAACAGCACTGAAATTGAATAAAGAAAAAATAATAATGCATCTATTTGGTGAGAATTTTTATAGTCCGATTCATACAAAGATGTACGATCTTTATAAAGACACTTAGCATGAATGTGCACCCCTATGCCTCAGCGGAGTGTAAGCAGGTTGTATAAAAATGTACAAATAAACGGCCACCAATTAGCCAAAATGTACTTGAGACTTTCTTTATGAAAATTTTTACTGTACATATGTAGACCGATTGTGTTTGCCCTCCATCTAATGAGTACACCTCAAAAGGCTAGATATTTCTTAGTAGACATAAAAGTGTCCTCATCCTGATTATTTCTAAATAGAAGGATGCCATAAGCAGCAGTTAGAGTACACACATACATCCATTTTCAAGCACATTCATGTATCGTTCTTTTGATTTGACGTTTACTGAAAGCACGGAAGTTTGATGTCAAAGCAAATGGACTAAGCTTTAATATGAAAACACCCATATTTCTCCACCCGCTTCCCTACAGGTGTGTTATAATCGTCTCAGGTGTAAACTTGTCTGTCTCACACCCACAGATGTATACAAACACACACACACATAACGATTGAGTTACAGAATCTGAGTTGATCTCTGAAAGTTATTTTTAGGCAAAAAGTGTCAGCTGCAACACAACAGCTAACGCTAACATTGCTAACTGTCATTCTCCCTGTAACCGTAGCCATTTTTGCAACGGTTACAGCGGTTACGGTTACATCTTACAACATGATAAAACAGATGCATGCAAGTGTTAAAAGTGCCCTCTTTCTCTAGAAAGATCACTCCAAAACCCAGATAAAAGCTGCAGTTGGCAAACATTCAGCGTGCAACCCAAAAATAGCTTGGAATAATAAGCCTGATTTACAAATGGCTTACAAAATATGGATCACACATGTCAGCTGCGGAGAGTGTGTGTGTTCGCAGTGCTGAAATGTTAAAGTTAATCACGCAGAGGCTAATGAGGTCAGAGCAATGAACGTGTCCCCATCAGCTTACAGCTGTATAACACACACACTGAGAAGACAGGCGTAATATTCTCTCTCCAAGAGTCTGACGCTGTCTGGCCCGCTTGCTTCAGTCAGTCAGGCCGCTGAGACACGAAAAGAGAAAATACGTGTATTTATCTAAACTGTCCCCATCTCCACGGCAGTAGAAACCACAGCTTCACAGATCCACTGCCTATTTCAGAGCAGGAAAGTGACTTATGAACCCTGACACGCACAGTTAAGACATTTGTGACACAGCACAACCCAAGGTGTACTTCCTGTAGTAAAACTTTCTAGTATCAGTCAAAAGGAGAATCTGTATTTTCCAGAAAAGTCTAGTTTTTTACACATTCAGGTGGAGCTGTCTCTCTTAGTGGCTAGTAGAGGATTTGGTTTTCTAAATGGTTGCTACGGCTAGAGATGTACCTAAAAGTGAATACATTATTTTTTAGAAGCAGTCACTGCTTGGTAGAAAACAGAGGCATCGGACTTTCTTGATTTTTATCTAAAATATCGAGCTATCACTAGCAAGCACGCACAAGCAGTGACTGCTTCTAGCAATTTTTTTTTTCTTCTGCTATTCGTGAGAAGCAGGCACTCCTTGTGTTTGCTTGCTAGTGATAGCCTGATATTTCAGATGAACATCGGAATTCTAATGCTGTATAAAGTGTTAAAATAAATTACCGTTAATAAGCACAGCGTGAATGGCTTCTGAATACTGTGCGTCTCTTTCAGAAATCAGAGCTAGTTGAGAATAGTGGGTTCTATTGTTGTTTTTTTTCTAATTAAAGCAATACAGTTGCTGAGGGAGAGCAATCCACAAAAATACATAAACAAATTATATACAATAATAATAAATCCATTTTGACTCATTTGTGAAAAATTGGTTTTCTTTTCCAAGAAAGTGCAATATTAAACCACTATTTTCTGTTTAAAACTTTCGCATAGCCTCTTTAGGTTATAGTAACATAAAACATTTAATTCAGATTTTGATTTTCACAGATTTTTATAAAAACTGATTTTTAAAAAATGCATTTTTTCTTAAAAATGCAATAAATCAATATAAAAGTTATTTTTCATATTGAAACTGTTGAAAATACACACCAAAGTAAGTTGATCCACACATGGCAGGCTGTGAACTTACTACAGGTATCAACAACTGTCAATACTACAGTTCAACATCAACAATCGAATTGGATCAAAAATTTGGTTTGGTTTAAGCTGGAAATAGTTGATTTAGCTTGTCTAGCCAAACCGGTGTTCAGCTTGTACCAGCCTAACCAGCTAAGATCAGCCTGATCAGCTAAAGAAGTGGTCAAAACCTGTCTAAAACCTGCCTGCAAACCAGCTATGACCAGGTTGAAACTAGAGAACTAGTTAGCTTAGGCTTTATAATCGAATTAAAACGTAACAGCACCCCTTTTCTTAAACCACGCTATTTGAGGTCGGTGTTCATCTCACAGACCCGAACAAACCCTTAAATTGAAGTTTTGATGTTTGTTTTATACCTGAGACATTAATACAGGTGATACGTTCCAGGGAAAATGCCAGTAACGCAATGGTGCAAATTAAAGTAGTTGACTTCCTCTTCGTTTCGTCTCTGTGCCAAAAGAAATGTGAGCAAAAGATGACACACTGACAATGCTACGAGAGGTAAATGACCCCTGGAACATCTTTCTGTCTCGTTCTTTCATTCATTCAGCGGTTTAATATTCATCACTTCCCTTCAGCTCTGCCCTCACAGGCGTCCCACCGCCCAGACCGCCCCAAATCCCCTCACAAATCCCCACTTCAACATTACCTCATTTACAAAAGCAAAGTCAAGACAAAAGAGCACGTCTCCGAGCAGCGCCGCCTTTAACATGCAGGACGCAGCCATTGAGGCGACAGAGAGGCACTATTATGAGCTCTTTCACCTCTGAGAATGCTCCTTTAATGATTCTGTTCTGTTTCCATGTTATTCCTTTGCTTCCTTCATTATGTTAATAATTTCTTCACCTCAAGACAACAGATTTGCCCACAGTGTCACGCCAGAGCAAACAGAGAGGTGTTAACCTGAAAATTAACCTTGAAAAACCAGCCTCTCTCTTTATCACACGTTGTGCCCGCGCGCTAGGTGATTTATGACCTTGCAGATAACTTGTTTTTAAAATCCTATTACATATTATGTGAAGTCCGAGCTCTCCGCAAACCTTTTTTTAACACAGATTTATGCAGCCATTTAAAGGCAATTCTCTCCAATCAGGGTTTATGGCTCGCCGTTACCAAACAGGCTACTAAAACGAAGGTCTAATCTCACACACACACGCAGCAAATGCGTGACATATGTTACTGTTCCTGCCCTGCAGGGGACGTACAAACCTTCTGATGAGTCTATCAGGAGGACCCCTGACGCCTTCTCCGATTCTTAAAGGAGCAGTTGAATGGAAATGCTGTCAGGATTTACTGACCTTCATGTTGTTCCAAATGTGCTTTTTCTGTGGAATACAAATGCTTTCTTACGTTCTTTTTGCACACAACAAAAGTAGAATGTTACCAAGGGCTATCAAAGCATCATAAAAGTATCTGCATAGTCCATATCGCTCATATACTAAATTCCAAAATTAAGCAATAGCTGTATTTTAAAAAAAGGAAATATAAGGTACATTTTAATATAATTTATGAGTAACCCTCTGAAACTTAATAAATTCAGCATTTACTCTTTACTTACAAAAACACATTAGGGTTCGTTTAAGCAAGGATGCATAATTAAGTACAGAAAAAGAAGGTCAAAAATATTTGGTACAATAAGATTTTCTTATCAAATTAATAAAATGCTGTGTTGCAAAAATGAGTAAACCCTCCTGAAAATCACCAAATTAAAACGAAATAACTTTTTTCTGGTGTAATCTTTTTTTATTCGATTTTTGTTCAACAGGTAAGCATTTAAAAAGACGTCATTTCTTAACAATCATTCCGAGAACAAGTGATAAAGCCTTGTCAGGAGATTTATTTAACTGCACAACAGACAAGATAAATGCCAAATAGTTCTTCTGAGTGTAAAAATACAGCAAAAGTAACACAGAAATTAAATAAGCAATAGACTTGTGATAAGGCCCCTGAAATAATAAGGCGTTCATTTTCAGCTCTTATTCAGTGATGAGTATTTGCTAGAAAAAACAGGAGAAATAACAAGTTGGAAAAGCTCTGAAAAGAGTGATTGTTTATTTCACATGCTGTCATGAATTCATAAACCATGTGTGAAGAAACTGAAAAATAAGTTCATACCCTCTCCTCATTTCCTGCATTGTTGGGCATTTTTCTCCCAAGGTAAAAAAAAAAAAAAAAAAAAAAAAAAGATCAGTGGATAAATATTTTACCCAGTCTTAAAAGGTTAAATCTGAAAGTGCACCGTTTATAAAGTTATTGTATCTCAAAAGAAATTATTTCAAGCAATGAAAGCACACTGAAACCACACTGATTACGTTGGCCAAAATATAAATATATTTAAATATGTGCATGTATGTATTTATGTATGTATTATTATAGATTTCTACGTTTTTCTTTCATTCTCCTTTTTCGGGTCTCATATGAGGGTCAAATTCAGCCCAGCTCACATTTTGGTCTATTTCAACCACGACACACTCACACACACTTGCGCGACACATGCAGAAGAAGCGTATGCATAAACAGTGTCACACACTCTCACACCCTAACAGCAGACTTCAGCTGCATCAACTGCTACTGAGAAAGCTTGTTGAGGCTTGTTGCAGATCGGATCGGATCTGGTATACAGAGCAGAACAGCACGTGTGTGTGTGTGTGTTAATGAGACTAAAGGTAATCAAGGCTGGTTACTGCTTGCTACAAGCAGGGCAAATAAAATATGCCCACTTACCTACAGTAAAGTAACACAGACACACCCTTGACGTCATAAAATACGAAATACACAAAACATTCCCCATCACAGGGTTGCTACTTCCTCTTACACACACAGAACAGATGTCAGGAACATGATACAACATATAGATGGCGTATAGAGTGACTACACATCAGCATCACAAAAAGTCTGAATATCACTTTCATTTTCTGAGCCGTTTTTGTAATGCAATTTCCATCTGGCCTGGCTGTTATTTTAGTCAATGTATGAAGTCAGCTCCCTTCAAAGAGATAGTTGACCTAAAAATTTAAAATCTGTCATTGTTTACTCAACCTCATGTCATTTAAAACCTGCATGACTTTATTTTTTCTGTGGAACATTAAGGAAGATATTTTGAGAAGTGTCTCTTACAATGGAAGTCACTGAAAACCTATATATATATATATTGTTCTGTTTGCGAAAAGGATTCATAAAGGTCGGTAATTATGTGAGACTGATTCAATTATTATATCATTTTCATTTTTGGGTGACCTATATTTACTAACACATCGTTTGAAAAACTGTGTTTTAATGTCACTAATGAGGATTTTTATGATCTTTGAATAGCACTGGTTATTAAAAGCAAACATTTTTTATGTTAAAGTGTTGAATGTTAAAATGTCGATTTATTTATTTTTCACTACTGATTTCTCTGATGACAGCATTACAGTATATGTAAAATTTTATATATATATATATATATATATATATATATATATATATATATATATATATATATATATATATATATATATATATATATATATATATATATATATATATATATATATATATATATATAAAATCTTTAAGATTTTAAGGTTGAAACTAAATATATTTTGTAAAAATTTATAAAAGAAAATACATTATATGTATACATTATACATTGAGAATATATTTAAAATATATTTAGTATATTTTAAAATATATTACAACGTATATATGTAGTTTTGTATTTATTTATTTATTTATTTATTCATATACAATGGCAGATAAATCATACATGCAATGACACAAGGGTCAGTAAATGATGACAGAATTAACTTTTTTGGGTGAACTATTCCTTTACGCCTATGTAAGTCTATTCAGAGATGAGTAACCGCATAATACATAACAGACCGGCTGTTTGGGAAACATAGATCAACTCCCAGAATTGAAAACATTATAAAGTCAAACACAGTCTTATCACACAGAGCTTAAACATAACCTCTTGAACTTGACTATGACTTGACAAGAGAAGATTTGATATGATGTGAATGAGAGTGACATTAACAATGTCAGTCAGGAACAGTGTACTGATGTGGATTAATAGCTTAATGTCTAATTAGTTTCAGCCTTTGATCTGAAGAAATAACAGACACGTGTCCCTCAGCAAACAACAGGTTATGAGCACTGAGCAGAATATCCCCAGCACAGACAGCTATTATGAGGACCAGATAAGAGCAGCTAAGGTGAGGTGGAAGATGTCACCCGAGTCCAAAAGACAGACGGAATGAGAAAGAATATATGACATTTTCTGGGAGAATGAGATCCTAGGATCTCTAAAAATGAAAATTATTTCGCACATAAATTTCATGGCAATGAGTCAATAAATAATGAGCTCGAATGTCATTTCCTGTCTTCAATCTGTTGGTTCGCACGGACGCTGACATATCCCTCTGGAAATTACCTACGGCAGCGACTATGAATATGATTATGTCTATCTGAGCCACGGTGATAGCTCAGTACATTCATAATTAATGTAAGTGTCAACAAAAATCTCCAGTTCTTGTGCTATAGTCTTAAACCGTATACACATCCTGTCTGCAGCTTCCTGTTGGGATGTAAACACAAGTTCTGAGGAGGACTGTTTTAGTAGATGGAGTAGAAACTGTAGAAACAAACAAGACTTTTTAATGTGTAAGGGGCTCTTGGCTGTACAGAGGACGTGTGCAGGACTGTGTCTTCAGGGACAGGGCGCTTTCAGAGGGTGGTTGACCGGAGTTACAGCTCATTGACCTAGAACCATGACACTTTACATCAATGTGTAATCATAACAAAAACACTCAGAAGTATTTTTATTGGCCAATATTCATGTTGCAAGATTAAAACTGCTGCCAACAGTTAACCACTCACTGAGACTGTCTTTCTATCTATCTATCTATCTATCTATCTATCTATCTGTCTGTCTGTCTGTCTGTCTGTGTCCAAATGTCTATCTATCTATCTATCTATCTATCTATCTATCTATCTATCTATCTGTCTGTCTGTCTGTCTGTCTCCAAATGTCTGTCTATCTATCTATCTATCTATCTATCTATCTATCTATCTATCTATCTATCTATCTATCTATCTATCTATCTATCTATCTGTATGTGTCCAAATGTCTATCTATCTATCTATCTATCTATCTATCTATCTATCTATCTATCTATCTATCTATCTATCTATCTATCTATCTATCTATCTATCTATCTATCTATCTGTGTGTGTCCAAATGTCTATCTATTTAAACGTATCTATCTATCTGGCTGTCCGTCTGTCCATCATCTGTCTGTCTCCGTCCATCCATCCATTCAACCATGTCTATCTATCTATCTATCTATCTATCTATCTATCTATCTATCTATCTATCTATCTATCTTTCTATCTATCTATCTATCTATCTATCTATCTATCTATCTATCTATCTATCTATCTATCTATCTATCTATCTGTCCGTCTGTCTGTCTGTCTCTCCATTCATGTCTCTCTTTCTTTCTGTGTCTATTAATACACCTATCTGACTTTCTGTCTTTTTTACAGTAATGCAGTAAAAAGATAAGAATGCAGCACAGATGAAAACTGTGTTTAAATAAGTTATGAAGTGATAGTTTATCACATCTGTTCTCTAAATACTCTCTAGGAAGTGACTATCCAAAGAAAGAAATAAAAGAAGGACTCGTCGTCTGCGGAGGAGTGTAATTATGGACCGTTTATTGTGTTCAGCTGTGTGAAGTGTTTTGAAGGTTTACATGCCAGAGCAGTTGGTCTCAGTAGCAGGAGGGGTCGGGCTTGTCCGAGCCTGGTTAAGTCTCTCACTCTCTCAGAACGATGAACATTAACTCACTGAATCATAATCCTCAACGCAAATAACACACCCTTTACGCACGCGATTTCACCAACAGGTTGTGACAAAAAATGATTTCCCATGATGGAATTGAGCGTAGAATACACCATGGGTCGCTGTGGCTTTCAAGACATTAAAAAAAAAAAAACTGCCCTTTCTGCCAAAGAACCATACCAATATTTATTCAAAATCAAATTTATCTGCAGTTAATTTTTGCACTTATGGCCATTTCCCTCAGAAATATGAAACTGTCCAAATGAATTATACTAAACAGTATTGCACAGAAATTCAGCATGACATTATGACAGAGCGAGTTATGCAGTCTGGGTGTCAAGCAGTTGGACTCAGAGGCTCCAGACCTTCACACACACACACACACACACACCGCCCGATTAAGAGCGTGTCTGTGGCATGATGCTGGTCTGGGCTCCATTTGTCACACAAGTGTTGCACTTCCGTGGCCTTGTCTCTCTGTGTGTGTCTCTGTGCCATCTGTAGGGGCCGGACGGTACTAAATCAGGCTGAGCAGTGAGAGTGGATGGGCTGCAGAGGTCTGCCGGCTAACCCTTCACCCTACACCCCCAGCAAAGCTCTCGAGAGCCTGGGAGTGCCCACCTCTGTCCCTCTGCTGTCAATCTCACGCATACAGTAGACAACGGCAGAGCAGTAGCGAGCAGTTTAGAAGTCGTTCTGCCTTCCTGCTGAACATTCACATGCTAACGAACAGTACCGAGGGTGATAATGGAGAGGTGTGTGTCACAAGTGTGTGAGTGTGTGTTCATGCAAGTTGTAAAGATGTGTGGGGGAAGGGTCAAGTGTTATCATTCCCCCAACCTCTGGACCCCGGAAGAAAACTTTATTAAGCCTCTGCGTGCATTTAAGGAAATAAAATATAGCTGTTTGGTTGTGTTTGAAGTATAGATTAATCATTTGAACATGCAGTATTAATGGCTGTGCCCATTTGGAAGAAAAAGAACTTCTTTTAATAATGTATTTTGTTTTGACTACCTGATCTCATGAATGTACATATAACACCTTGTGGCGTATATACAAAAAAATGTACTTTGGCGTGTTAATGCTACACATACACAGTGGGTGCAATTAGTATTGGGGGGTAGATGCGTATCATACGTACGTGAAAACACACGCGAGTCATATATATACCCCAAAGTCAATCTTTGCATATCAATACCACAAATTTTAGGGGTTTCGTGGGATACTGTTCATGTGCATTTTCATGACATCGGGCTGAAGAAATTTCAATAATCACGTTTTACCAAGATAACACACAAGATAAAGTTGAAACTAACGAATCGTTCTTGAATGTGTCCCGTGAGCTTATGAAAGAACAACCCCCGAATAACAAAAACTCCTTTGGGAGGTCTTAGGACATAAAACTTTCACTTTTCGATTTCCTCTACCTGCTCTATTTTCCTCTCACGTCTTCACCTGTGCTGATGAGTTTATTAACGGCAGGCTCAATTAGGTCAGTGGAACAAATTCTAAAACTATTACCTGCATGTGTATCTGTCCGGTTCCCCACAGGATGTGCTGGCATTCAGAGTCGCCTCTCCGCGGTTATATTTGCATTTAATGTTCTAATCATAATATCTGCTCAGATTGCGGCGGAGAGGGATTCAGCGAATGCTGAGAGTAGAGATAATATTGACTTTTAGATGCTTGCGTGCATTTCACATTTATGCACTTATTAGAACCACGACACTAAATACTGTTGACTGCACTGTCTCTGCACAGCTGCCAAATCCTCTAACACCCTGCCCCGTTCTTTGTTTCACTATCAGCTCGTATGTGTTAATGTTCACACTCGTACACAATACAGCCTGAAGTGAATCTGTAACTAACTCGTGCAGCAGCTCAAGTTAATATTTCATTAATCAAAGAACTTTTCAAAACATACTTGAACACATATACGGCGAGCTTGGGTTTTATTCGTGCAGAAATGCATGCAAAGTTTATTCGCAGCCGAGTTTAACGTACACATTGAGAGCACGTTTCTGCGCAGGCCTTCGTTGCTGAAAAGGTTGCTGGTGAAAATGCACGGGAGCGCCGTGTCAAAATAAATTCTATTCGCTCCTTTCCTTTTTCGCCTCCAGCTGAAAGTCAAGATTTCCTTCCAAAGAGCAGTTCCAAGGAGTGCGGTTCGTTGTCCTCCCTTCCCAAAACAGTTCTGTGGAAAAGATTTAACAAGCAGCTTACTGCTGGGGGAAGGGATTGGGAAGAGAGGGGGGCCCCTCAGGGTCACCAAGATGTGAGGGCCTCTCGCATATATACAAACAAGAGATTCAAGACACTTCATCGGTGTGTTAAAAAGTGTTTACGCTGCAACCGCTTTAATAAATATTATACGCATGTCTTTATATACATAAATAGATACGCATATATAGACAATAAAGGTCTCACACTCTGGCAGAAGAAAGAAAATACAGCCGAGCAAGGGAAAGCAGCCAAAAACCACATCTACTAGCGCTGGAGTGGATAGAGGGAGCAGAGAGAAAGAGAGGGAGAGGGAAAAAGAGAGGGAATGGGGAGGGATCAGTTTCTAGGCTAGGCTGTGGTTGGCTCTGCTGATGGATGGACTCGGGATGGATCGAGTTACACCATTTGCCGTGCATTAGTTTGTTTTTCCCCGCTCAGAACGGAGAGAGACACATCAAGCTTGACTCAGAGTTGTCACGATCCAAATCGCGTAAAGAGAACCACGGATTCAGATGAGGTGAGTTGATTTAATAGAGAAAACGCAGCGTTGGCGTTTGAGAGGGTAAAAATGGGGAAAAGGAAAAAAAAAGCGACAAGGGACAAGCAAAAAGATTTCCAAAACATCAGAAGTAACTACTCTAGGTGCAGCGCAAAAATAGAACTGGAGCTATTTTTATTCACTCCGTTACCCGTTCACGCCGATTCGGATTGTTTATAAGCGGACTGAGTCACGCGCTTTAAAGTTCTCCATTCAAGAGTAGATCTCTTGAGGTTATTGCTTAGTTGGTTTTATTTGGTTTGGGTTGTATTGGTTTGGTGAATGACGGGGGGGATGGTGCTAGAGGAGAGGGAGGGTCTTGGTGCTATTTGATCGGTGAGCTTTTGAAGATCACAAAGCTTTATCCCGGGGACGAGCTGGACGAACCCCACGGGCTCCGGGAATTGTTTTGCGTGCTTCGGATAAAACAAACACATGGGAATCTTCTGGCATTATGGATCGAGCTGCTCGCACGCTGTCTGATCATCACTGGATTTAATAGCGTAAAACATTTTGGAATATAACGCGGAGAGGGTATCGTAGTCTACATGCTCGTTTGGAGAACGTTCAGGTAGGATTTCTGTTTTCCTTTTTATACTTTGTTGTCGCGCAGATGTTGGAGTGACTGGAGTATTTATTTCTACCGCAACTTTTTTTTATGCATTTAGACTGTTAACAATGGAGTGGAAGCGCTTGGATAAAAGTGATTTTTGTTGCGTTTGGCGTTATTAATGAGAGAAAAGCAGTGTCTTAAATCAGTGTCACATCCTGTTGATGCAGTGCTTTTATTATTCGATTGAATGAGGGTAAATAGTGTCTATTCCTGATGCCATTGTAATATAAATGAAAAATAATTCATTACGAAAAACGGGATTTAAACAACTCATTTCGTTCATCAATTGTATCGTTTCTTACACAGCCTATAAAAAACGGGGAGATGCCACAAAATCAGAAATTTACTAAAATACTAGATATTCAAAATACGGGGGGCAGCATGATCATACGGTGAATCCACGTTTTTACCTAACCATTGAAATGTAAATAATATAAATATTATAAAATACCTGTATTCGTACACTTTAGTGTCGATTTCAATTAGTTAATTCATTTGAAATACTTGGCATTGCTTGTGATTTATGTGAGGGGGGAAAACGCCCTCATAAAGGTCATAAATGCCCCCTGAAAATCAATGCCAGTTCATTTCTGGCATTGGATGGAACAGATGTATCTTAATGCACTTCAGATTCCTCCTGTCCCGTGATGATGAGGGATTCAAATTCGTATAGTAGTAGAGCAAGGCAGATTTAGGGCAATAAATTCATCTAACCTTTGCCTAGGAGTTGCATCATAAAATTCGAACAGATTCGATCTCTTGAGCAACAAAACAATATCTCCACCGCCTGTAGAATATGGTCCGAGGTAGAGAGAGAGAGGGAGAGAGAGAGTTGCCGTTGTTGTGTAAAGTGGGTTTTGGAGCCCACGGTCATGCATTAACACAATCAATTTCCCAGCAGAAGCCATTACCGACCCAACACTCTTCTGTTGTCTTTATGCATTTACTGAAACTCAAGAGATTCGTCACGCCTCGGCTCCAGCTTAAACGCTTTGATTCGCATGCTCTGTTCAGAGAAAGAGTTCAGGTCCGGTTCCGAGCGGAGAAGGTTCAGTTTGGAGACGCTCTATGCTTTTCGTGTGCTGAATCTGCCACGGAGAAACTGTTGAGTGACATCCGAGACGCGCCGTGAAAAACGCGCACGTGCGAATGAACCGAAGAGTTTTTACGTGGAGCGGCAACCGTCAAAATAATGAATGAACTAACGAGTGAATGAGTCCATAGAACGAAGAAATTGCATAGTTATCACGTTTAGTTCTGTGTACGCTTAGAATACGTTGCGCGTTGAAGCACAATGCAGAGGCAAAGCTGAAAATGTGAGAGACCGATGATTGAGGTAACGTATTTAAAATATGGCTCAAACGTTCATAGGCTACCATATTTGAGGTTGCTGTAAAGACAAATAGAAAACAAGCGTGATTTAAAGTCTCTGTTTTAGGCTACATCAAAGTCAATTGTCGTCAAAACAATTGTGACCATAACCTCAGTCCACCCGTTTTATGCGAAATAGGCTTTGGTAGTTCACAACTGTTAAAAACAGAAAGCATTTCAATGCAAAGCCGGCAATGTGGAGCAAATACATAAAACATAAGCCAACAACTAATACTTGAGCTAAGAAATCGTGTTGTTTGTGCTGAGCTTTTGTCTAAATTGCGAGAACCGCATGTCCTCGCAAGGATAGTAAAAGCTGAAATCGCCAACATTGTGTGAAGCAGCTTACCTTCCCCGAGAGGACAACAACTTAATAAACTAACTAAATAATGTCTTCATTAGAAACACAACCGAAAAGCATAGGGTTAGTTTTAGGGGTCGGGGATGGAACATAGAATATCAGTCGATTCGAGTCAATTTCGATGGAGAAAGACACAAAACAAATGCCATGTAGAGGAATAGCTTGTGTTGATCAGTTTAGTCTTACAACTTCTATTGTGGTCCTTTATAATAGCGATTTCACCCCACTGCTGATTTTTAATTGGTTAATTGTTTACGACTCTGTATTACAACACTCCCTGCACTCCTCGAACCATTTCTCGCTGTTGGAGCATATGGAAGATAACGAGATATGCTGATCTCCTAATGCATGCTTTTGTTAGGGCGCCCTTCATTAATGCGTGACATCGAGTTTAAGGGGTCCATCTCTGAGAAATACTATAAATGCAAACCACAAGAGTGCACGCCCGCCCCGAATTTCCTCTTATCTCCGCTGAACCTGTCAACCCTCTTTCAGAGATAGCATCTACCTCTCCTGAAAACTTCACCGTGAAGCAGCCTCAGCACTTTTCATGTGGGTGTGTGAATAAAGTCAGTCACAACAGCTGGCCACATTGTGTCCACTAAGCCCACGCCAGTCCTGCTGCCTTGTGTTCAGCCTCGGTCAGGCTTGAGTAACTGATTTAACCTTTAAAGCACGGAGGTCTCCGCGCTGGCCCAGAGTGAACGGACCCTGAGCTTTCTATTGTTCCCGTAACACACACACCTGCAAGGAGAAGGCTTTGGGAGAGTGGGGGTGAGGAGTAGGGCTGCACAGGTGGGGCAGTGACCCGTCTTATAGCTGTGGAGTAACAAGTTGTGACTCCTCAGCTGTAATCCTACTGTAAACAACTTTATGATTTCAGTGCTCTTGTGGGGGAGAGCTCTAATCTCAGCGCGAGTCTCTCTGAAACCACACACATCACAACCGCCGAGTTGTGAAAACAGATACCAGGGCCCATTTTTCAAGATCTTTTAGCAGTTTTAGTGGGCAGTGTGACCAATTTCTAATGACAATTTTACCAATATCATATACATTTTCACCAATGTCTTATTTTTATTACTAAACAAGTATATTACTTAATGATCTTACATTTTTATGTAAAAAAAAAAAAATAAATATAATATTAATAATAATATAATCATTAATTAATTATATAATATAATTAACAATAAAATTACAACACCAGTATAACTATAATTATTATTAATTATATTATTATTATTTACACACACACACACACACATATATATATATATATATATATATATATATATATATATATATATATATATATATTTATGTTAATTATATACATATACATATACATTACTTATATACATAACAAACAAAATATAGTTAAGTGACTTTATTATTATTTCTGTATTTATAGAAATGTTAGAAAATTAATTGATAGAAATTTGGACACAAACCAAAATATATAATTATTCAATAACAGATTATGTATTTTATTTATTTAAACTGATACTTTATTAAAGTAGTAGTTCACACTTTGAAGATGTGATGTGTGCAAACCTGTGACCGCATATTAGTTTTGTATATTCATATGAACTGTTTTAAGTATATGGAATAAGTTTTTATAGATTTTATACAATACCTTTTTTAAAAAAAAAAAAAAAAAGAAAAGAAAATGTAATAGTTCAGACTTAAATTTCTGGCAATACTACAGTACAAATTATTTATTATTTGTTTTATTTATTTATTTATTTGTTTTAATGCAGCAACCTAGCAAAGTTGCCAATCATAAATGATTCAACTCAGCCCTTTATATATATATATATATATATATATATATATATATATATATATATATATATATATATATATATATATATGTATATATGTATATATATATATATATATATATATTATCTGCCACGATATACATTCTCTAGCACATTTTTCTTATTGCGTGGTATATACCATAATACTCACCATCCCTATTTTACAGCTTCTGTTGATTTATTCTTTCACCTTCTTTCTCATTGTCAGGCCTCAGGCAGACCTGCAGGGTTCATGTTAAACCAAAGCAAAGTGATTGTGTAATGCAACTCCTCGATTAAGTGACATAATTCTCTCCTGCACCAGGATGCAATGGCGCTAACCTTAGCACAACAGCTGCACCGTTGGGGAGTGTTCATTTCACAAGGTTAACTGAAGCTACAGAACGTCACCGACCGGCTTTGTTCTTTTGGCCTTCGCTCGCACATTTCCTGCAGCTGGACTCTCGCGGGCGGGCGGCTGGGTGGATCTGCTTCAGGCAATCTTACTGGAACGGCCTGCCAACACAAGCGGCGTGCCAGCATCCCGGGAAACGCAGCCAAAAACATCAACGAGTGTGCGATTGCGTCGCACGGAGAGTGGCTGTAATGAGAGTAGCCGGGGAGCAGCTAAACACTAACAGGTTGCGTGACTAGTCGCCTCTTTCCACGCAGGGCCTGTCCAGGCTCATACACCGGAGGGCAAGAATGGAAAACCAAACCAAGATATTCAATAGAAAACACGTTGCGCTCGCTGTATATTGAAAAGAAATTCAAGACGGCTGACCTTTGTATGTCCTTTGTTTCTGTTTTGCATTAGGTTTCTCTCGCTCTCTTTGCCCGAGCCTGGTGTTTTTTGTATGCCGGAATTGTTGTGGTATTGTAGCGTGTCTGCGTAACTCCCTGTGGTGTTTCTATGAATAATGATTAGAGCTTGTGAGGAATTTCTGTCATTGACAATGAATATGTTCCAGGGTGCTGGAAATATCCTTCTTTATTTTTTGAAGTAATATCCAGGCGGAGGAAATGATACGGCACTGTGAAGCTGTGATTAGACTCTCAGTGCTGTATTAAACTGGGGCTCCTCTTGTACACATCGCTTAATCCATACGGTGTTTCCCGACCCCTCAGAGAGAGCCGTTCTGCTGATGTGTGCACTTCTGTACGGATCAAGGATGCACGTGGGAAAAGAAATTCATTTGTAACTCTGTTATGATAGACACATTTTTTGACCTCTTGACCTTTGACTTTCACTGAGTGTCCAAACGTTAAAGCTTTTAATCGCTCAAGCTCACATGGGCAAGGGAATCTTCATCTTCATTCATGTCTCGTCTTCTGGTCTCTCCTTCTCCTTTTCTCATCTCGTCTCTTCTTGATCCTTCTCTTTTTGTATCATGCTTTTTTGAACTCCTGCTTTTCTCATACAATGTGTATTCCTCATCCGTCTGTCCTTCTCCATACGGTCTCCAGTTTTTTGTCTTTTCTCACCTTGTCTCCTCTTTCTTTTCTTTTTCTTCTCTTCTGTTTTCATCCTGCATCTCCTTTTTCTCCCTTCTTGTCTCATGTAATCTATCCTTCTTATCTTATCTGTTCTATTTTGTCTTGTCTTTGCTTCTCTTGTCAATTTTCTCATCTTGCCCCTTTATTTTCTCTTTCTTGTCTCACCTTCTCTTTTTGTGCTTTTTGCTGTTTTATTTTTATGTCTCATATCCTCTTCTTGCCTCTCGTTTCTTCAATTCTTGCCTCAACTTGTATTGTTTTTTCCTTCTCATCCTGTCCATCTTATGTCTCTGGTATCTTCTTGTCTCTCTTTTCTATATGTCTTACCTTATCTGGAGTGTCCTTCTCGTCTATACTGTTTGCCTTGTCTCCAGTCCTCTTTTCTCCCCTTTACCTTTCTTTTCTCATCTCAGAATCTTCATACCTTCTGTTCTCCTCCTCTTCTCAGCTCCTCTCTTTGCTTCAATTCTCGTCTCGTCTTATCGCTTCTTTTCATCTCCTGCTTGTCTCAGCACCTCTTTTTCTCATCCTTTTTTCTTGTCTCATCTTGCTTTTTTCCCCTAATCATTTCTTGTCTTTGTTTCTAAGCTCGTCTTTCGTCGCTCCATCTCATAACTTCGACTTCTCAAATCACCAACCTTTTCTCTCATCTCACATAAGAAATTGCCGGAGAAAGAGTCATTTCTATTGATCCGATCAAAGCACGATAGCCCAGAATCCCTTGCAGTCAGCCTGTAGAAATGAAGATCCATTATGGCAACAGATGAGCGAAGAAACTCCCTTCCCCAAAGGATCGTGGATCGTATTTCAGAAGGAGAATTTCCCTAGGTCACATCCCATTCAGCTGATCAATTGAGAAATGATCAATCAGCAGCTAATCAATAACAGCAGAGTGGTACAGGCAGCATATGCATATTACAGCATGGGAGCAGGTGCGCAGGGCCGCTAATTGCAAAAATGTCAATACTGTATGTGAGCATGTGTGACGAGACGCGCTCAGGAAGTGGTTGAGGCCTGACTCACTCACTCTCTCTCTCTTTCTGCCAAGCTGTTTGTTGTCTCCATGTAAATTGTTTATATCCGTTCGGGGCTTTGCTGGCATGAATAATTTGTAGCTTTATAAATATTTGACTTTACACTGCTCATTAATATGCACAGATGATTGTCTCTCTAGGACACGACCCCAACCACAGCACGCAGACCTCCGAAAATCTTCCTGTCTGAATGTCCATTTGGAGACTTCAGTGCCAGGCACAGCAAACACACTCCCAATCATAGTACTCAGTCCAAACTCACATGCACACTTAATAGTATCCAAATTCCATTCTAAAATACAGCAAACGTGTGCTTCAGAGCTAGCTGATAACACAGCATTCACGTTTGTGGTGTCTTAAGCGCTCACTTTCCGCCCCCTCTTTGTCTGTTTTTTGACCTTCCTCTCATGGACAGATTTTCAATCATGAGTATTGGCTGCCAAATACACACACACACATTAAATGATCTGTTGGGAGTGAACCTGCATGTGTATACACAAAAACCAGGCGTTCTAATCTACGCAGCAAATCCTGACAGAGGTCGCGCACAAAAACACAAGAGCAAGTAGTTAAAAATAGCGGCTGATGTTGACGTCTGCATGCGGTCGTGTGTTACAGGTAACATCTACATAAGTGCAGTACAGGAGGTGTGTGCCCTCTGTGCCAGCGATGGGGTGGCGAGAACTGACGATTGACCTGCTGCTGCTGCTGCTGCTGGTGGCATCCCATCTGGAGGCTGTGAGCTTTCCTGAGGACAACATCCCTTTAGACGTTGTGGACCGACACTGTAAGAACCAGACACCTATCTACAAAAAAAAAAAACATACTTGTGTTTATTCAACTAAGTGCACTTTTGGCTCTTCAGGCTTTTTGTAGAAAGTACCACCATGAAGCGCACTTTCTTACACTTTCAGTAGCGCATAACATTTCCCGTAAACAATGGCTTGCGGATATACGTACAGCACAAAATAGTTAGTTGTTTTTTATAGTTTGCCTTTTCTGTGTTGCCCAAAGCAGTCACACATTTTGCATAATTTAACCCAATTACAATTGGACACAATAAAAATATTCTGAAATGAAACGGACGTTTGCCATGTTCTCTGTAAGAAGACATGCACATATAAAGTCATCGCATTAGCGCTGCTGTACTCTGCAGTGAGAAAACACTCCAGCATGCTGACAGTGCAGTCGCTGGGCATCAATGCAGGACCTGCATTCATTACTTTAGCAAAGTCTTTCTTCAAGGTAGTTTAACATGCAGTTGCCACAGCCGATCAATACCAACATCGATCTCTGTTGACGCTAATACTGAATAACGGCTCATCTGTTTGTTCCACAGATGCACGACAGTACCCCGTGTTTCGCGGACGCCCCTCTGGCAACGAATCTCAGCACAGACTGGACTTTCAGCTCATGACCAAGATACATGATACACTTTTCATTGCTGGCAGGTAAGTCAGTACAGAATGGGGAAGCGAGATCTTCGACTGTTTGACCTGTTCAGATGAACTGTTTGATGAACAACAGAACTATGAGTAGTAATTTGTGTGTAAACTGTTTCTATCTCTCTCTCTTTCGCAGGGACCAGGTGTATTTAGTGAGCCTGAGAGAGTCCTACAGGAATGAGATTATTCCGTACAGGGTGGGTTCACACCTGTAAATGAATTTATGACCAAAGTGCTCTTGTCCCATTGAGGCGAGCCAAGTGATAAAAACTCCAATAAATTCCAATTCCAGTTCTTTCTGTAAATCGTTAGGTTTCTGTTTCTGTCTTTCTGTTCCTGCCCACAGTGTAGTACATTGTTAATATTTAAGAATGTGGGGAAACTGTCTAATGGTGATGTTGTGTGATGTCACAGAAGCTGACGTGGCGGTCGGGACAGGCAGACAGGGAGACGTGCGCCATGAAGGGAAAGCACAGAGTGAGTTCTCCACTTTTTCAGCATAAATCAGCCATCGCTGGTTCTGTAGTATTTACAACACTGAAGCAACCATAAATCTTACTGTCTTGTCTTCCTCTTAGGACGAGTGCCATAATTTCATTAAAGTCCTGGTTCCGAGAAATGATGATCTTGTGTTCATCTGCGGAACAAATGGTTTCAACCCCATGTGCCGTTACTACAGGGTAAGTCACGCTGTTAGGGCTACGTGACTGCCTGCTTGTTGTTTTGCTTTTAATAAGTAACTGGTTAATCTGAATAGGAGCAGTTTTACAGTACAATGAAGATAAGAATTATGGATCTCTATATCTTATATCTATTCCCTCTCTTATTTAGTTGGATAACTTGGAGTTTGATGGGGAAGAGATCAGCGGTTTGGCCCGATGCCCGTTTGACGCCAAGCAGACGAACGTTGCCCTGTTTGCTGGTATGAGAGCTGTCAGGATAATGAGGAGGATGATGAATAACTTTGCCACGAATTTTAAAGGTTTTGGATAAAATTAACACTCCAATGAGAGACGAGACTGATGTTGCGCATAAATCAGAAGCCGTGAGAACATCCTGTCTTCACGCTAGCTCCTTAAATATACAAACAGGAACGGCACAACCTGGCGGGAATAAGTACACTGTGGTGTCACATGTACATAGAATAAGTCTGTACAGGCCACAAAAACTGCAAAAGCTTCAGTTTAAATATCCAAATAATTCTGAAGCATTCAACTCAAACAAATGTACCTAGGTTCATGCTTGAAAAAAGAAATTATTATGAAAGAAAGATTATTTACTTTTCAATACCTAGAACATATAAAATAGCAGGAACAAGAAAGCTAAAAAGCAAAAAGTGTTATCTTGTTTATTGTATCATGCATTTATGAGTGTGAACAACCAGAGTGTAAATAAACCTTAAGTGTTTAGAGATGTGCACTGAACTCCCAAGTATATACCTAGAGTTGTATTTAATTATGTAATGAAGATAAAGTGTATTTTAAGATCACGTATTTATGTCACAGATGGTAAGCTGTACTCAGCAACAGTGGCTGACTTCCTGGCCAGCGATGCTGTGATTTATCGCAGCTTGGGAGATGGATCTGCCCTTCGCACCATCAAGTATGACTCCAAGTGGTTAAAAGGTACATAAACTCTTGTTTGTCTACTTCATGTACACACTAGTCAGTTTTATGTTAACCTTGCTGAACCCAATGCACATTCGACATATAACCTTTACCTTAAAGAAGTGGGTCAGTGTGGGAAAAGGGAAAATGGCGGGTGTTAATGTAAAATCCAGCTTCCTGTGGCATAATCTAGGTCAACACTCTGCCATTCCACTCAGCCAACAAAAAAAGCATCAAAATTTAACTTGGGGTCAGTGGCGGAGATGCTAATGCTTCTCTCTCTTTCTCTTCCAGAGCCACATTTTCTCCATGCTGTGGATTATGGGGATTTTGTTTACTTTTTTTTCAGAGAAATCGCAGCCGAGCACAACAGCTTGGGAAAGGTATGTCTTGCAGTGTAATATGCAACGATAATATTGCTACGGGTGCTAAAGTTCGCAGTGCACACACACAAAAGTAATGTAATGATACCATGGTATAGTGATGATATCAGATGGTAATACCATGGCATCTGAACTGTAATGATGTAGTTCTGATTTGTATGTAGTATTCATAGGCTTTAATTTAGAGATGAGTGTTTGTCCCAGAGGGTCAATATATCATCCGTTGCCTCAGGATTTGCTTTAAATTGGCCCATATAATGACTTCTTTGTACCACAAATTAATGAATATTTAAGTTTAGTTAATATTTCAGTCAACACCTGCATTGAGAACAGGTTTTAGTGAATTATTAAGGTGGTTACATGGTGCTAATTCAAGCCCTCTAGCACACTGCAGTTTTGTTCTATCAAAAAAAAAATGTTTCTTGCGTATATTTAGATTCAACTTAGCCGTCGGGGAGAAAGATCTATTATTTAGAGAGCGATGCTGAGTTTCTCCTGCTATTTTTCTCTCGCTGCAGGCGGTTTACTCCAGAGTGGCTCGGATCTGTAAAAATGACATAGGAGGGTCTCAGCGGGTGCTGGAAAAACACTGGACATCTTTTGTTAAGGCTCGCCTGAACTGTTCTGTTCCTGGAGAATCGTTTTTCTATTTTGACGTCCTTCAGGCTATTACGGACATCATCGACATTAATGGGGTGCCTTCTGTGGTTGGAGTTTTCACCACCCAGTTGAACAGGTAAAGCTCGTCACAATCCTTTGCACAAAAAACTCCACATGGAAACTGACTTAATAGCATTAACGCCGCTGTTTATGATTTATTTAGTATCCCTGGCTCCGCAGTGTGTGCGTTCTCCATGGAGGACATTGAGAAAGCATTCCGTGGCCGTTTCAAAGAGCAGAAGACGCCAGATTCAGTGTGGACGCCATTTCCAGAAGAGAAGCTGCCCAAGCCCAGGTGGGTGCACGCACTAGTGCGTGACGGGCTAATCATTGTGAAATTAATAATTAACAAGCGATAATTGGACATGCTGCATATTTAACCTGTGTGTGCAGTGGCCATATGGAGGCGGGTATAGATTTACAGGCATGTGGCACATGGCTCTTTGCCTTCTTTCCCTCAACCGGAACTGCATGTGTGTGCATTTTGTCTTTTCAGACCCGGCTGCTGTGCAGGACATGGTTCAGCTGAGTCTTACAAAACCTCCATCGAGTTTCCAGACGAGACCCTTCAGTTCATCAAGTCACACCCTCTCATGGACGCCTCAGTCCCCTCCATTGGAGACGAACCGTGGTTCACCAAAACAAGAGTCAGGTACAGGCACAGTGCCATCATTCAGCCCAGTTTGAAAAACCTTGATCTGACACTCAAAGAATTTGTTGCAACCACGTTATCTGCCAAACAGCGCAGTCTGCCCTCCAGCTCTCTTTGGTTTATCTGTATAATCCCAAAAAAATTGATATCTGTCAGAAAGCACAAATTTTTACTTAAAACATATAATTACATAATAACACACTGAGCGGTTGGCCATCTAGACCCAGTGTCAGCTGTTAAATAAGTATCAGGTAAACATTTTATAACCCTCCCAGCAAAGAGGGTTGGTTTCACGTTCTAAACAACTGGCACGCCTAATTTAACTAGTTCAGATCTTGATAGATGTGTCACGTTTCAACATGTTTTGTCCTGTGTCAGCTCAAGTTAAGCTGTTGTAAATTAGGCGTCTCCTTGTAACTGAAAAGCAGCCTTGTACTCAAGTGTGTTTCCTTCATCTTTGTAGGTACAGGCTCACGGCACTCGCTGTTGACAACACAGCAGGACCCCATAAGAACTACACTGTGGTTTTCATTGGCTCTGAGGCAGGCATCGTGCTAAAAGTTTTGGCCAAGACATCCCCTTTGTCTTTGAATGACAGTGTCCTACTGGAGGAGATTGACGTTTTCAACCAAGCCAAGTATGATTTTCAACCTAGAATTATCTCATGATAAGTCTCTAGATGCATTCTATTTGTCTTTAAATTGTGGGAAACCTATTTGTATTATGAAGCACTCTTGGCTATTTACCCAGAAAGGACTCCCAAATTATCCTTTTATGACCTGAATGAAAGTTTTGGATCCTTTGAGATGAGATTAGATCTGTTTAATGTGAAAGCGAAAGGTTTTCACTTTCTCTTGTCAGTGTGTTTTTTTTTGTTCTCTTTCTGCTGAACTGTGAGTCTGAAGAAAGCAGTGACTGACAGATAACACGAGATTTATCTGTTCTTCACTGTCTCTCTCCGTTCTGTTTTTCTCCCAGGTGTTTATCCAGCAATGAGGACGATCGGCGAATTCTGTCTTTCCACCTAGATAAAGACACCCACACCCTCTATGTGGCCTTTTCCAGCTGTGTGGTCAGAATACCACTCAGCCGCTGTGAACGACACAGTTCCTGTCAAAAGTGAGTCCTGAATGTAGCTCTGTTTATACAGCCAACATATCCAATTTTTTGTCATATCCAATCCAATTTCTTTTTTCTGAACTGCATGAAACCTCCTTAACCATTGTGTGGTGTGTTCGTTGTCCATATTTTACAGTTTTAAATATTTGTGTTCCAGGTCTTGTATTGCTTCTAGAGACCCGTACTGTGGCTGGATGTCACATGGAGCTTGTGAGCGTATTCCTGGAGCTATGCAGTAAGTCAATCATAAAGATATTCAAATTTACAGTGAAAATGCAAAAGAACACTATACCTGAGTAATTGTCACTGAAACCGATTTCCTACAAAGCTGAGCTAGATTCTCTCTCCTTCTTCTCTCGTAGCAGTAATTTTTTTCTCTTTTCTTCTTTATAACATACACATTTTATATGTTGATGATGCATGCTGTTTAAAAAAAAAACTAAAACTATGTGTTCCAAAACGTACATTTTTAGAACAAACTCACCATCTTGTTACTATTTTTCCTGTTTTGCAGAACTGGTTATGAGCAAGATGTTGAATACGGCAACACAGCTCACCTCGGCGATTGTCATGGTGAGCTCATCAACACGTGCACCTTTTCAGAAACATTAGTTAGTAGTTGTGACGTCAATAACCCCCTCACACTCTCAGCTGATGGAAATTAACACATATCACACAAACATCATACTAATTCCTCTGACAATTAAACACTCACACATACATTGTGTAGGCCTCAATATTACAGAAAGTGAAAGAGCGATACAGCGTAAACCAGAGGAAAAGAAACACTTTTTATTCTTTTGTAATTTAATATAAACAGTTTTAGCGTTTTTATAATTTCAAACTTTTATTTTTGTTATTTTATGCTGATTTCCTGTTCCTTTAATTCTTTTAGAATTTTTGGCCACTACATCAGCGCCAGATTTCAAATCATATGGCGACCCAACCTCTGGTTAGTTTCCTGTACTGCACTGATTTCATTCATTGAGTTCATCTTTATCCCTTTTCGTTTCTCCTCTGCTGCTGCATCTACCCTTTTTCTTGTGCTTTTTCATATCATCACCATTATCATTGAGAGGCACCTGATCTCTCAGCACCAGCTTGTCCATCATTTCATCCATTCATTATTTCATTCTTGCATGGATATGTGCTGCCTCCACCTTATCATCCCCCTGGAATATATTGTTGTCTCCTCATTCTATTAGATATAATCTTCATCCTTTCCCTCCTCTCAGGCTGAAATTTTCCTTACCTGAGACTCTGCACAGCCATTACTTTCCTGTAATGGTTCAAAACATCAGAGTCGATCTCTAAAAATTAACCTCAATGAATCGTATAAACTGACGTATGAAAGTTCGGTCAGTATGTACTAACCCCGATCGTTACGGTGCGCCTATCATGGGTTCCGATTCTATAACAGTTTGTTTGTCGCTACAGACATGGAGTTGCCATCATCGTCAGTCACAGTGCCCGTGACCTCTGAACCCATACAATCACCCCAAACCATCCCCACTCAGATACCCCAACTCTTTGGCTCACGGAAATTTGTGCTCCATGATGACCCAGCCACTTCACATTCCGTTGAGCATATACCAGGTGTGCTGGAGGGTAAGGCCTTGACCAGAGCGCTCTGCATTGCTGCATGGAATTCTGGGTAATAGCTGCTATTAGTGCTGCTAGTCTACTGAGAGAGTGCAAGTATCTCTGATAGCAGCCCATTCCTTTTCCAAAATGGCATGATAAGCAATTCTGCAGTCAGTCACACTACATTAGCAAAGTAGGGATGCAGACTCCTAGTGCAAGTGCTCTTGAAAACTTTCAGGTCAGCACAATGCCTTGTTGTCTTGAAATGTATTGGGATGATACAAGCAGCTATACTTGGATTCCATCAGCGCATAAAGCTTTTATTATTATTTTCCCTACTTTTAAAAATCTTTGTTACTATGATTTGTCCTCCACGTTTAACTTTTTTTTGTATTTTCATTTAATGCCTTTTCCATGATATTTTTGTTCAATCTGTCTTAAATGGCTACATTTTATCTTCTTTCATCCTTTTCTTTCTCTGCCCTTGGTTTTGGGTTTTCAGAAATCTTCCAAAGGCCTTGCCACTAAGCAACACTTTTAATCACCTTTCGAGCAACATTATTCCACAGCTAACTCTTTCGAATATATGCGGACACTAACAACACTCACCTCCGGGTGCTAGACAAAGACAGCGGGCTTAATTCTCTTTGGGAAACTCTCATGTTAAACAACAACATACTAACTCACCTGATGCTGCAACCCATGTGCAATAAAATGTTCCACCACACCTCTTTACTAATTTGCCTCCATCACTAATATAATAACAGGATATCTCATTGTATTTTCTGAATGCTAGGTAGACTTCTTTAAAAAGCTTTTAAAATGCTGGAAATAACAGTTACATGCTTTTGCTTCATACCAAATCTTGAAGCATCCTTTGTAGGGGGAAAGGACTTTTTTCTTGAAGAGAGAGCTAATCATTGATCAACTGTGCAAGCGTGTTAACATGATTTTTGGCTATCTGTGTTGCAGGTGTGTGGGAAATACAAGCAGGTGAATCTAACCAGATGGTGCACATGAATATCCTTATCTCCTGTGTGTTAGCTGCATTTCTGCTTGGTGCATTCATCGCTGGCATGGTGGTTTACTGCTATAGAGATGCCTTCCTTCGCACTCCACGCAAGATCCAAAAAGATGCAGAGTCAGCACAGTCCTGCACTGATTCCACTGGCAGCTTTGCCAAGCTCAACGGTCTGTTTGACAGTCCTGTGAAAGAGTATCAGCCCAATATGGATACTCCCAAGCTTTACACCAACCTGTTAAGCAATGGGAGGGAGGTGCCAACCACCGGAGACACTAAGACAATGCTCCTGACCGGACAGCCACCGGAGATAGCAGCACTACCTACACCTGAGTCCACACCTGTGCTGCAACAGAAGAGCCTTCAGCCAATTAAGAACCAATGGGAGAGAGCTCACGGAAAGATAAGTGGCTCCCGCAAAGATGGGCCACCCAAAAGCCCACAGTACCTTCACTCCACTCCCCCTCCTCATTCTACCATCAGCAACCCCCACATCCCCAGTGCCGTGGTACTGCCCAATGCCACACATGAGAACAGGGCATCCTTCAGTACTCCTGAAGGGCATCAAGCAGAAAAGAAAATCCAGAATAGCGATCAACATGGTTCCAAATCTGGCCGCAAGGACCAGCGACGCACTGTGGATGCCAGGAACACCCTGAATGACCTCTTGAAGCACCTGAATGATAGCAACCCAAAAGCCATCATGGTGGAGATGCCCAAATCCAGACAGCACCTGATGCTGGAGCCCATTGTAAGCCCAACAGAGATTCCCCCCAAAGTCCCAAGCCGAGAGGCCTCCTTGTACTCTCCCTCTTCCTCTCTGCCCAGGAATAGCCCGACAAAGAGAGTGGATGTGCCGACTACACCAACATCGCCCACAGGGCAGATGGGCACTCTTGAGAGACAGCGGTATCACCGCAGCTCATCCCAGCGACACTCCATATCCTCGCCACCCAAAGGGCTGCATTCACCTAGCGGGGCCATAGTGTCCCGGCAACCTAGTATGAACAGAGGTGGGTACATGCCCCCAACTCCTACCCCACCCACTAGACTAGACTCTCATGGGGTACCAATGGCTATGACTCCTTCTGTATCCCGGCAGAGCAGCTACAGTGGTCATGGATCTTTACCACGAACGTCCATCAAACGGACAGCATCATTAAAGCCCGATGTGCCCCCCAAACCCAATGGCTTTGCACCACAGACTGCACAAATGAGGGCAGTGAACAAGTATAGCTACTGAAATGCTAAGCAGGATCTTACTCGACGAATGGACAGTGGGAGTAAAAACGCTTGGCCCGCAAAGATATGGCGGGCCAGTCTCCGTTCCCTATGAAGGGAAATGAATCGGATGGCAGAGCTTCTGTTTCGGGTAGTTGTGCTAGTTCTCAATGACGTTGTCCTGTCACGCTTCAGTGGTAGGTAACGGATTCTGATCTTTAAGGCGGCAGGGACGCCTGAGGTCAAGGGTCACAGCTGACATGCAGCATAAAGCAGCTGCGAAGTTGTTGTGGCGATCGGGGCAGCGTATGCTCCCCTATGCACTGTTCTCCCCATCAATGTGAACTGTATTTGTTAGACTGTTTGGAAAATATGATATTCTTGCTTGGATATCTCTCCAGAAGACAGGCAGAGTGAAAGGGACATGTTGTGTGTCTGTGTTTGATTAGTCTCTGGGGCTAACCAGTGTGCATTCATTGACCATGTTTTTTTCAGTAAACTGAGAACAAGCTTGAGTCATCGCTGTCATAAAACTAAATCCCATTTATGGTGCATTAACATCAGATGTGTTTGGACACAGAATCCAGACATTAATTAATCATTTCTGCGTGCAAAAGAAATGTCCAGGGCTCTTGCTTGGACTACTGATTTTAAAACTCACAGGGTAAAAGTGCCCTCAACATTTGTGCTGCTAAGTGTAGACGATGACAATGTTGACTCCAGTGTGGCATTTCATGCAGAGGTTCTGTGTCAAGCTGTGTCAAGCTTTTAAAACCACAGGCTCAGCACAGGATCACACTGGTAAAATGTATGATGTTCTCTTTGGTCATTTTTAATTTCAGAAAATCACTGTGGGAATCCTGTAAATCCCATAAAGTCAACTTTTAGCTATGACGTAAAGCAGATCATTGATCAACCTCTCTCCTTTCCTACATGCCAAGCAAGCACTGCTGTTGGGTCTGTGAAGTTCAAGACCATTTTTCTCTCCTTTTACAATTCTTGAATATTCAAGTTATTGCAGTTTACACCATTTCAGAGAGCTTGCTTTTTGGTTCCTGGGCAAAGTATTACATAAAACTGCAAACAGCACATTCCTTCCTATAAACCACTACTCAACTCTGTGGCAAAACCCAAACTCAGCTTTATACTAGACCCTATTACGCTTCACTTTGCTTGTTTAAAAGAACAGAGGCCTCAATTGCATAGTCACTATAAGTGTACAATCACTGCAATACCTACCAGTGTGTCTTGCAGAGTCGTGCCAGTGATAGCGTTATTGTAAATATACTACTATTTAAGTGTGGATATTTTCAAGGCAAGTTTACCTGGATCAGTGTATTTGTGTGCCTTATTAAAGTCATGAGAGCGAAGTTTGGACATTTCACTGTCATCAGACAAATAATTTTTGGTTGGATATGAGCAGGGAGGCTACCCAAGGGTGAAAATTTAGGAATCGGTCATTGCAAAACCTATAATGATTGACCAGTAATATGAAAATTTGAAGTGGGGGGCAAGTGCATCCCCTTCGTATATGCTGTGGTCACTGGACCTTCAGAATGACCTTTCTTTTAGAGTTGAGATTTGGAAAAAAAAGTTTATAATAATTACTTGGCCATTTTCTTATTGCCATTTTATTTTTATGCATTTCTGGAAGGTGCTAAATTGCAATGATGAGATGCCATGCAATGAATGTATTATGAATCTAAAATGTATATCACCTAACACTCAGCTCACAATATTTAATGGGGTCAAATCGAGATGTGCTTTTATAGCGGGTCATCTACGATTAGGGACTCACAGTTTGTTTGCAATTACTTGGGAATTCCAGTATATAGAGGGGAAACTTGCCTGTTCAATCCCAAAGCTTCATGTTTGTTTACATGTTCTGATTGTATTAGAGCAGCTGAGCTGAGGCTGGTGCACCATCACCTGCTAAAGATCAGTTTTATTAAAGGAGAGAGAGTTGATCCTGTGCTCTGGTTCAAGTCGTCCTGTGTTGAGCTGCCTTGTATATTGCAATATAAATCTGCAATCTGACTTCAAGCCTTTACTGTTCAGTCAATACTCTACGTGCAAAGAAACCAGACTGGTCTACCTTTTATTTTTAATACTGTGCAAACATTGGCAGTTGAAATACAGCTTTTCCTTTCTGGAATATTTTAATGTGTAGATATTGTAAAGCTGTACTGTGAAAGTGTAAATAATTACAGTCATTGTTTAAGAATATTTTTGTTGACTTTTTTTAACACGGCATGTATAGTTGAAATAAAATATTACTGCACAGAAAATTTGTTATTTCCTTCTTTCATAATAAAGAACGATACCTCTGCAACACATACTTGTAAGACAGATAATAATTTAATATGCACTCGTGGAACACTTAAGATCCATGGGATTTGCCAATCCTGATAGCAAACTTGTCATGACTGCATTCTCTATAAAATGTTCTTGTTTGGGTGAACTCTTTCTTTAAATGCGAAGTATGTTTTGATTCAAATTTTCTGAATGCAAATATTTTGCAAATAAACACTGAACCCCAACACATGCTGAATCTGTGGGCTGAAACTCAAAGCTGCACGACTGATGTCTTCACTGATGAGAGACTTTGCACAGACTTTATTTTTAGACCCTTGTTTTGAAATCTCGATGGAGAATAAGCCATTCCACATCTCATTGGGAAATCCTCCAAAGTCATTTGTAAGCTGAGCACCCAACATCTGCTCCACTGGCTCAGACTACAGCCACATAAACATAAGCTCAAGCGCACGCACACTGATAGGCATCAGGTATCCGAGATCGTATGAGAGACTTCTCTAGAATTTCAGTAGTTGCCAATCTTTTGACTGTTTAGGTGAGGCACGTCTGGGCTGGTGTATTCAAGAATTTACCACAGAATGTGTATAGCTATGGTTAAGATAAACAAAGTGGAATGTTGAGAAAGTTTGTCCAAACAGCTGATGAAATCTTAACAGTCATAACCTAATCGTTTTCCAGTTATATTTTTGGAATTTTTAGTTATGGGTAAGATAAACAAAGTGTAAAGTTGGAAAGTTTGTCCAAACAGCCGCTGAAGTCACAATTTTAATATCTCAGTCAGTCAAAAGTTTTGGTGCCTTCATTGGATAGGATCAGAATGAAAGTATGCAGCAGAAACAGGGAAACAGGATCAGCAAAAGTTCTCACAATGGAAATTGAACTTGGGTCACTAGCTAAGACTGTGAAAATGTGAAAAAGCCATTTCAAAACAGATCTGAGCCACTATGTTGATTGATTTTGATGTGCGAGGTCACTAGAAGATCAGCTTGGAGGATGAATTATTATGGATTGCGTACAATCATTTTGTCTGGTAGTGACAGTTTAAAGTTAAAATGCCTTAATGATGGATTTGTTTCTTACAAATACACAGCTTTTCATTTTACAAGATGTTAACTCATGAACTGGAGTCAACGAGAGTTACTTATGAATTATTTTGATGTTTTTATCAGCTGTTTGAACTCATTATGAAGAATTCGCTGCAGAGCAAGTGATGTAATGTGATGTAAAATATGCATTTTTAGGTGAACTATATTCTTTATAAAAATTCTGAGAAATAGTTTGCTTCTATTTTGCAAAATAAGCTGAATATCCAGACCAAACAGCAGCTTATTCTGGGCATGAATCGCAGTTTTGTGCAGTTACATGCTGCGGATGTGAACAGCGTGGTCCAAGGCTGAGCTTATGGATGTTCCAAACATGCTAAAACCCTCTCAGTCAATCTGCATCTCTAAATTCATTAACTTCAAAAGAGCACTGTTAAAAACTATGGAAAAGGAGATTAGTAAATATCATTCGGATGACCATCTCGCAATGTAAATACTTACCTAATTTGCAGTCACATAGCTGCTTTCCAAGTAACAGATTTTGTAAGTATTTTAAGATTTTAGAGGGCACTTGAATGGAAATAAAATAATAGGTTAAATGGTAAGAAATCACAGCTATTCTTTGTAAAGAGGGTTTGCATGAACTGTAATTACATCAGCCAGCGGGGGAATATTTCAACAAGCACTGCCATCTCTCTTACACACACACACACACACACACACACACATAGTCCTCAGGCTTAGCGGCTTTGATTCATGGTGTTGTCATTGTACCTGCAGACCAAGCATTGGTTAATGGAGTCTGACCAAACACTCCAGATGTACACACATAAAAGTCATTTCTCTCCGTTTAACATGAACACAAAAGAACCTTGAGTTAGACATTCATCATCATTTTCACCTCAAATTTAAGACTTTGAACACACACAAACAAGCTCAGGGATGTGAGGAGAGAACAATAGACGCTCAGTACCAGAACATCCCGGATCTCACAGCTTTAAATGCGAGCTATTAATAATGCAGTTGTCACATCAAACCCATTCCTTTCCTCTTGCTGAGTCACTAATAATCTGCGTGAGGACCATAAATCTCAAATTAAATGTTAAAATGTTTGGAACCCCATACTGTCGGAGAAAAGCAGTCAAGGTTTTGCTGGGTAGCGTAGCTCTGTTTGCCCCTGCTGGTAGATGCTGTAACTACACCATGTGGATACAATGAGCATTTTTTTTAATGAGAACTCTGATGCAATAAAAATAAATTTGCAAGCAACTTTTATAACATAATGACATATTAATGATGTGGTCTCCTTTTATATTAGGTGGCCTTAATAACTAAGTACATTTAAATTAATCATTTGGTACAAGGCACTTACATTGTACTTATATTTTAAAAATACCTATATGAAGTTACATCTGTAATTAATTTCTGTACATTTAAACTACTCCATTACACCGTAGCAGTCCGTGGAGCTGTTATTGAAATGACCATGCTAACTTTTATTAAATATTATTTAGACTTTCATGGTGAAGAACTAATTTAAGATTCTGTTTTAGAGTCATTAGTGGCTAAATTGGACCAAAATGACTATGTTGCAAGTTTAGGCTGTAATTTTGTACTACTGAATAACAATAAGAACAAACCCTGAACTGCATCGAGCTATTTTCGTCCGTAGAGCTGACTAGAGACTTTCATAACTGATTAATTTTGCAACATTGACACTGCTATTGAACTGAATTGAACCCAGTCACTTGAGTTAAATAACGACACCATTCTTCTGTGGAGCTGCATATAACTGAACTTACAACTGGCTTCAAATCAACTCAGAATTGGCCAAGGCTTTGTCCTAGAACCATTAATAAAAACCAAATGTCAGTGTTTACGCCTGTATACCTGTATTTAAAAAAATAAATAAAATTATCTTAGCACAGGTACGTACACGCAACGGATAATCCCGCATTCCTCTGAGATAAAATCAGTCATCCTCTGTGATTCTGGAGTTCATCCAGGGAGGAGTGTTTGGACGTGCAATTTCACTGATATGACCTCTGACTGAAACCTCAACCAATCATTGTCCTGTTCAGCGCAGTGCTCCATGCATTAAAAGCCAAATGCAGGCTTGAGGGGGTTTAAATGGGCCTAATTTGAGACATCTGATGTGAGACAGACATCAGATGGCTGTTTGTGAGGCAATGCTCCCCTGCCTTTGTTAGCACAAGTGGCTCTTCATTTGCTTTTAGCAGGCATTCTAGAAGAATCACACCCTTTAAAAAAATCTCACTCTCTCCCTCATACACACACATACTGTGGTCACTACATTTCCTCACACAGCGCTGTGGCAAATTCCCAGAGAGGCCCAGCTCTAGAAAGCCACATTTATATTCAGCCTCCATCCCTGCTCGCTCTTTCACTGTTACGGTCTCTCTCTCTCTCTTTCTCTCTCTCTCTTCAGACCGAGGTTTCCACATCCTTTGCATTCACACATTCCTGGGTGTTTGCTGCTTTCAGATGCTCTTGTGTGTTTGAACACCCCCATAATGTTATACAGGGCAGCTGGGATCCCTGAGATATGATATTCTAAAAACAGAAAGATAGAGAGAAGAGACAGGGTTTGCCTTTACAAATACAAGCTGCTCAAAAGGTAGCCGAGGTCACCAAATTATTGTAAAGCAGAAATAACGGAGTTATCATTACTGTATGGAGGGTGACTCTAGGTGATATTTCCCATGTTTCCAAGAAAGGTCGAGAATCAAAAAACTGTTCTTATTCAATACTGCGGCATTTAAATACAAAAACAACCAAAAAATTGAAACCAGTTCATTTAATGGTTCTGAATGAAACATCCAAAGCCTATTTTAAGCCAAAATTTAGCCAAATTTATGTCATGAAAACTATACACATTCTACTAACTATAGGTAACTCTCTAACTACGTCAACTAATTCTCATTCATTTTAAACTGCGTGTCTACTAACTCCCAGACTAGTTTGTTATGGAAGGTTTAGGGTTAGTAGAATAAGTCAGAGCCGGCCTAAGGCATAAGCGAACTGAGCGGCTGCTTAGGGCCCCGTGGCCACCAGAGGGCCACCAAGAGAAGCCTACATGAAATGACAATTTTTTTCATTTAATATATTTCATTTGTGATATATTATGTCGATGGGCAATGGTAAGAATACAAAAGCGCAATATTAAATAATTAAATAAGCTGTACATATACTTTTATTATTTCCACGTCCATGTTTTCTCTGGCTCGGCGCAAACCAAAACATGGCACGTCAAAGGGTTAAACTGACTGTTAGCTAGATATAGATCAAGAGATGCCGTTTTACAGTACTGTTTTAAATTTTAATTATATAAAAAATTACAACTTTGATTAATATTTATGTTCTGTATATGCGATGTCTGCTGGTTTATTTGGCTAATTTTCAGTACACCACATTACGTATGCCGGTTAATATTTTGAAAAAAAAAAATCACAGATTAAAAACACACCAGGCAAACAATAGTATGATTTAAGCAACACTACAAAAAACAAAACCGTCTAAAAAATGTCTAAAGCGGACTAAATCAAAATAAAGTGCTGCCAGATTTCCATTATTTTCACAAGAATTATAAAAAGACCCTATCATTTTCTCACCTTCCTGTAGTTCCAAATCCATATAACTTTAGGTTATAATGGCATCATAAAATGAATCTATGAATTATGCTTTTTAATCTAAATGATTTTCAGTGAACTGTCCCACATTTTCTCATTATCGCAATGCTTCCCGAATGCTAAACTTGTTCTCTTTACTGTAATGCAGTACATCAAGCTTAACAACTCAGGCATAAATTGTGAACGTTTCACAGGAATTTGATAAGCAATAAACAATAAACAAAAAGTATCAAAAGCTGCAGTGAGTATTTTATCATGAACTTCACCAGATCTGAACATCTGCGCTGTGAGATTTGACTCCACTCTTCCCAGACACTTGAAAGTTCTTGGACGCTTCTGGGGTGGACACACTGTGTACCGCTGCTATCAGTCGTCCTTCCTGTCTCCCTGTAGCATTGTCTTTATGTGTCTTACATGGCAGTGTATCACTCTCCCCTATCTGCAGTCCTCGCGCCTCCCTGCAGCAGGATTAAGGCACGTTCACACAGGGCCCTGAACATTTCTCTTCTGTTGTCCGAAGGTCTCTTTACTGCTCTGAGTTATTGTAACTGTGACCCCAATTGCTAAGCTGTTAGCATCTTGAAGGACTGTTCCACAGGTGCATGTGCCAATAATTGTTTATGGTTTGTTGAACAAGCATGAAAAACATACGTAAAGTTCGTTTTGCAATGGATATAACGGAAATTAGGAATTCATGAAAAAGGTACATTTATTAATTATATTGCAGAGACTTAAGTATTGACTTAAGTATGGTGGCCTTTATCGCATTAAACATTAAATTTAATTTGTGCACTGATTATTGTAACCAGACGGAGTTGCAATTTTTATGGAGTGAACTTCATCCTAATAATTTTAAAATTAAATTCGCACGCACTTGAGTACGTGCAACATAACATCCCCCAACCCCCCCAAAGCTTCAGTCTTGACAAATGTCCAAAGTCTTTTTTCAGTGATTAGAAAGTAGCAATTACCCTGTGCTTTGCAAATTCCTTCTTCTCTGTCTTTCATGTGAAAAGGTATCATTATCATTTGGCCTGTTCTCTGAGAAAGGTGTCTACTTCTAGAGAAAAGGCTTTTTTTCTAATGAGAAGTATTTTATGCACCTAAATGCACTCAAAGCATAACAAGCACATATTATATTCGCCGTAAGGACATTTTAGTCATTTCAGTGGATTGCTATGATAGACTCCTTTGTATGTATATAGTACAGGCTTTAACGTTCGTTTCAGTTTTTTCGCTTATGTCAAAATTTACAAAAGAAAAAAAATTGCAACACTTTCCCTTGAACGAAAGTATCTCTTGTAATTTTGTTTTAATCTATCAGCATGCTAAGCTCTATTTTTTTGATGGAATAGCGCCCTGTCGCACTTGCGCGACTTTCTTGCTTTTCTAAAACACGAAAATACAAAGGTTAAAAAACCGTATAGGCAATGTCAAGCTCCAAGAAAAAGCACCATGAAGTGTTTAAAGGCTTAGTTCACCCAAAAATGAAAATTCTGTCATTAATTACTCACCTTCCTGTCGTTCCAAACCCGCAAGACCTTCGCTCAACACGAATTAAGATTGGAGAGCTATCTGACCCTCCATAGACAGCGACACAACTGAAATCTTCCCAGCTCCAGAAACGTAGTAAAAGACATAGTAAAACTGTCCTTGTGACGTCAGTGGCTCAACTTCAGTTTTGTCATGCTACCAGAGTAGGTTTTTGCGCAAAGAAAACAAAAATAGCATAGTTTACTCATCCATTCTTTTCCCCCGAGTTACGTCTTCCGCCATTTTAGAGAAAAGAATGGTTGAGTAATGTTACGTTATTTTTGCATTCTTTGCAACAAAAAAGTATCGTAAAACTGAAATTAATCCACTGATTAAGCCATTTTAGGTTGTGTCGCTGTCTGTGGAGGGTCAGATATCTCTGAGCTCAACAAAAATAGCTTCATTTGTGTTCAGAAGAGGAAAGAAGGTCTTGCGGGTTTGGAACGACACGAGGGTGAGTAATTAATGACAGAATTTTCCTTTTGGGGTGAACTAACCCTTTAATGTTTGGAATTAAATCACGGTGAGTAAGTGATGACGGATTCATTTCCATTTCAAATTTTTCATTTAACATTTTTTCTGAATGATAATAACGCAGTGCGATGTGTGACGCTAAAGACGCATTAACTCAGCATTTCACACGAGCGTTGCGAGGCCGCAGACAGGAAGTGACACTAATGCAGGAACACATTTTTTTGAAGGTTTTCAAATATCATTCACACTGCGCAGATCAAATCATGACTGGTGTTGGCAAGCGCCAAAAAAGGGGTCACGTGACTTTGTCTTCGATTCAATCTCTTGCGTGCGCATGCAAAGACAGAAGAGTGTAAACCTCCCGAAAACACTGAGAAATGTTTGATCAACAGAGAATCGATTATTTCTGAAAAACAGAAGCCCTAGACTGTTATAACACACCCATACTTGCAGAAGGGTCTGAAGTAATTTCACAAGTTTTAAGCCTAGTGTGACCGCACTTTCAGATTTGGGCCATTTAAATCCTGTAGTGTGAATATCTGTAAAACCAGTAAAAAAAAAGTGAGATCACAGTTAGTGCATAGGTGTTTCTTTCCTTTTTTTGCCGTAGATCCTCAAGTGGTCACAATATACCTCTTATTTTCACACTGTGGATCTCAAAGTATGATGAACAAAGTTCAGGCAAGGCGTTTGTGTAAAATATTTATCCCAAAATCGAGCAGAACTCTTAAATCTTAACAACGTGGACAATCATTAGAGGTAATATTGGGCAGATATAGATAATGATACGCTGGAGAAGCATTGCTTTGATAGAATGTTGCAATGGACATTTGACAAAATTAAAGCAAAATTGTCTTTTTACAAGGCGCTTATTAATCATGTCTGGAGTGTGGGATGATTTAAGAAAAACAATTCAAAACGTAATGTTAAAACAAAAAAAACATCACTGATATCGTATTAAAGTTTGATATGATGCAAGTTGTGAATAAAAATCTTTCATTTTCATTTGAATTAATGAAAAGTTTGAGCTAAATCAAGTCTAGTAAGTGTTTATAATTGATAATAACTTTTAGAATTTTCTAATCCAATTGAATATTTCGTTTCATGTTTCGAGAATGATTCGTTTAATTATGTGCGGCATTTCATCACTCGCACAGATGCATAAACTTTTCATGTAAAACTGGATCTGTGGGTGTTTTGCTCAAACAAGGCTGTCTTAATTTTCACAATGAAGGTTAAGTAACTGATTTGTTTCATTTCATTTTGTTTTGTTTGTTTTATTTATTTATTTTTTTTAACAATTTTACATTAATGACGAATCAGGAAGCAGGTGACCTTTAATGGAAAGTTGCTTTTTTTGTACGCTAACTTTTTATAGTTTTCACGAATAGAAGAAGACAAACGAAATAAGCAACAACAACTAAAAAAATAACAGACGGACATGTGCTTTACATACAATGTTAATCAATCAAACATATACAGAACGTATTCTATCGTTCAATGACAGCAGGTTAGTATCTCCAATTTAAACATACTTGGCTTTTTTTAAAACCTATATATATATATATCACGAAGGAGACTGCAACCATAAGTTTTCAAATTTAGCATCATTCCCATTGCAAAGTTGTTTTTCAGCGTTCTGAGCTTTTAGACGGATACTTGAAGCAACTAAAGAAACATCCTCTTTTTTATTATTTATATTCTCTATTTCCAAAAGCAGCATAAATTAATTCAAGACTTTATTAGCTCCGGAAAAGCAGGCGCTGAGATGACTTTGACACCCTCGCTTTAAGCCAATAACACATCGTTCAAATGAAGTGTGTGTTAAAAGTACACAAGTTTGCGCTTCATAAACTCACACTCGCTGTAGGCTGCTGATGGATTGTGTGTGTCGGTCTGCACAGGTAAAAATGCTTATACCTCACTTCTTACAGAGACATAAAGGAGCTCTTAAGGCATACGTCATTGTGGCACGCACTCACCTGGGCCCTATCCCTGGGGCAGAGTGTGTGTCAGTGCATGTGCGTGCTGTCGGGAGGAGGGTCACGGAAAAACCCAGCCACAAAAAAAAAAAAAAAAAAAAAAGCAGCCAGACAACACAAGAGCACCTGATCGCTGTCACAACACGCTGCTCCCATCCCAACACACAAACACAGCATAAAAACACATTCGCTGCTGAACAAAGGGTTCGCGTGTGTTATTACATCTACAGATTAATAAACCCGATTACGGCATCGGCCTCCGCAGCACAACTGTGCTCAGACGCTGAGCGTATACATTAATAATCGTGTATTCGAGCTGTCAACATGACATATCAAACAGGGACAGCGGTGTCCCCCATTATGAAAAAAATGGGAATGTAATGGGAAAATATAATGCGTTATATAATAATATTAGTTTTGTAATATATATGCATGGATGTACGTGTTAAAAATACATGCAATAAAGACAAAAGGTGCACTATATGGCTTTATTGAATTTACATACGGTTGAGCAAATCCCATCAGAGCGGCGGTGCACACCTAATGCGCTTCATATATGAAAGTATAAGCGATGGTGTGAAGGGAAAAAAATAAATGAGACAGTTGGATGTCTTGTTGATGTGATGGCAAAATGGTATGTGAAAAAGATGAGACATAATTTTGTGAGATATTTGTTTATGGGGTTTTGGCCTTTGTTTATGACGGTATAAGTGTCAGAGAGAGAGAAGGACAGGATCAGGAAAGGTCCAGAAGCTGGGACTCGAACTTGAGACACCCAAAGCACTATGAAGCTATATTTAATAGAGAAAATATAGACTATACTTCTTTTACATAGAAGTGTTTTACTGAATATATTACAATACGTATTACAATAAGCAACAATTGTTTACATATTACTCAGTAAATCGTAATCTATTAGCTAAAACTACTTGTGCGGTAAAAACATTTTTCTCTCTTATGTCAAAAACCATTAGGATATTGAGTAAAGACGACGTTGAAGGTTTTTTGAAAATATATAAAAACGTTTGATTAGTAACATACACTTTAAAGGTTTTTAGAAATCAGCCATCAACGAAGTAACAAACAAAAGAGTCTTTTAATGCAAGCATTACAGCATCGACGCACATTTTGCATCGAGGACCCACAACTAATCAAACTTAACTTGAACGGGAAGACGACCAAATAAGGAAAAGCAGGAAGCACAAACAAGACACACGTGTAACACCTGCCTGTCTGAATTCTCTCCTGACTGTGGTAAAAGCTTTATTCTCCATTTCTGAGAAGAAGGGGCACTTCAGATTCTGTGTTATGTGTGTCTTAGGGCGGGGGGTCTGAGTAAGGTTTTTATTAAAAGCCTGCCGGGGGTCTTTCTTTCTTAGGGTCTCTGCAGGACGCGTAGCTGTCTAACAAGTCTCTGTACAGCCCAGCCAGCGTGCGTACGATCGTTCATAGAGGCGAACGAGAATTTAAAGAACTACATGTTAATTAGAAAACAAAACACACACACCAATCCACATCTGATAAACTATGACACGCTGTATCCAGACTAGATGGTTGTATCCAGACTAGATGGTTGTATCCAGACTAGATGGTGGATCAGCACCCAGAGATTATGTTCATCAGAGACCAGAAAACCTAGATGCGCCTGTCGACAGATCACCAGATCCTGATGCACACACACACACGCACACACTAAGTCATTTACACTATCTGACACAGCTGCGTTTAAAATTGAACTGGAGGTTAAGTGCTGGGCGTCCGGTCAGAGGAGAACTGACCCCAACTGAGTCTGGTTTCTCCCAAGGTTTTTTTTTCTCCATTCTATATGCATGGGGTTTTGTTTCCTTGCCGCTGTCGCCTCTGGCTTGCTTGGTTGGGGACACTTAACTTCTAGTGACTATCGTTGAATTGACTACAGAGACCGTCTCTGCATTTAATAAGAAATTGGTCACTCTCGTCACTATATATCCCTGTCATTATACTGTACAGTGCTTTGATGCAACCTGTGTTGTTAACGGAGTTAACTATGGTTCACACTCTGACTTCATTTATGCGTGATTAAACAACATTTAACATGCTGTTTGTAGACCGGCAACATCACAGCTGCATATCACCTACACCGCTGAGTGTGAGACAAACAAATATACGGGAATAAATGCATATTTTAGTAATGAGCATTATGGTCAGTGGGCTAGATTTTTATTCAGCAAATGCAAATGCGTAAAGATGTTTAGTAATGATAATGATAATTAGCGCTTGTTTTTCTTCTTAGTCAGAGAGCGATGTAAATATTTATGAATGAATATTCACTTGTAGAAGGATTAGATCAAGTAAACCCGGACATGTCTGGGGTTACAGATAAGCCATCATCAATTGAACGGCCAACTGCAGTCTATTGATTCCTAAATATGCTGATGCTAATTATTGATTTTAGACTGACTGCAGATTGTTTTTTTGAAGTTAAAGCCAATACGCAGTCAGACAGACTTATTTACTTTCTTTGACGCACATTCTAACTATGAATGATTTATCGTGCGCATTAGCAAACTCGCAAAATGCACAGCTCGTTTATTTCAACTCCATTTGCATTATTTGCATGCAAACAATAATTTTCGGTTTTAATTCATTTGAGTTTTTTTCAAGATTTCACGTTTTCTGTTTTAATTTTAGTGTAATTACACTGTAATAATCAGAAGTAATGTGTAATTAATTGAATCCAAGCTACTTTAACCATTTAATAACTTATTAAAAATAAAATTGCTCTTTCAAATGTATGTTGTTTTACAATTTTTTTCTTTTCTGTGTTTTATGATTTAATTCAAATTTATTATCAAAACAATGGTAATGAAATAAATGTAAAAATAACTTTAATCATTTATGTCTTTGTAAATGAAAACAAAAATGAAACAGTGCGATGTTATATGATATTACCAGTAACACCTTAAGAGTCATTTGTTAACATTAGGTAATGTATTAATTAACATGAACAAACAATGAACACTACATTTATTATACTCTTTACTCTAAGCTAATAAAAAATACAGTCGGTCTTTGTTCATGTTAGTTCAGTGCCTTAACTAATGTTAGCAAACACTTTTACAGTAACACCTATTAATTGCTTATTAACATGCATATTACTAGAATATTAGCCATTTATTAAGCACATATTAATGCATTATTCTACATGACCTTATTTTATATCCCTAATCCTACCCAATAAACTAATGAAACCTTATTGTAAAGTGTCACTGATTTTCCTTAAAATTGTGTTTTAATAAATAGTTATATTTTTATTAGTCTGAGAAGTACATTCTTCTGTAGTAATGCATTTCTGTCCTAATTTCAGAACTTTTATTTTGGTGGATTGTAGTAGAGGCCTTTGAGTTTCTGTGTTTTGCGGTTTTATCAAATGAAACTGTGTGAAATGAACCGTCAGCGCATCTCTGCTGATGAAGTTCATAAAAGCCTTTTTGCACATTTCAACGAAATATTATTTACGATTTGTGTTCCCGTTTTTACTTAGTCAGCCCCGCTGATGCTAACCATCGATGGTTTGCGATCCAATTAATTCCCAACTGATAAAATCTCTCCTCGCTGAATATCTTGTTTATTTGGGAATATGTCAAACTGCGGGACCAAAATGAGTTTGCTTCGTTTCACGTTTCAACACAGGACAGTGAAGATGTTTCACAGTGACAGCGACACCTCCTTCTCTTTCCTCCATACTCCTTCACACTGTCTGACATGTGAATACATCACAAGCGTGTATGAGATGGGCAGGAAAATAGAGGCTGAGAGCAGGAGATGTAAAGGGGCCCTCGGTGCTTCTCTGGTTAGCGGTGGGCTGGAGGGTCAGTGGTCTGAATAGTAAAGTCTTTGATCACAGAGGAGCTCGGTAACCTTCAGCTCAGCAGACTGGAAACACATTGGGGACAGACAGGGAGGGAAAGAGAGAAAGACAAAGGCGCAGAGAGAGAAATGTCTATTGCTCCGAGTTTGTGTTGTTACATGCCGTCTTCGACTCTGCGGCGTGCCTTGATTGTTGTCGCCATGGTTTCGGGGGAGGAGGGTCCGTCGGCCATCAAGTCATAAGTTAAATCCCTCAAACAGCAGGACGCAAGTCTTTGTGTGGCAGAACATGCAGTTTTTGTGTGTCTGAAAGGCAATTCAGGCCAGTGTATCCATTTCCTAAGCCACAAAAGATATACACACCCACAAACACAAAAACACACATACGTGCACACACAATACACCTTATACAGCCGTATAATGCAAGCCATTCTCTCTCTGCACAAAGGCAGCTATTGTCTCAGCACATAAAAGACTAATATGAGCTGCCCTGCTTTCAGCTTCTTAGAGATGAAATCCTGTTGCCACAAGCATCACACGCATACACACACACACACACACACACACACACACACACACACGTATAGTGAAGTTCATATAACCAGTACCTTCTCAGCCAAAGACTGTTGTAATAAATATTTTAAATTGAAACAGAACAACAGCTAAAATACTGCATAACTGATAGTAGTTCATATAAATGTTCTGGATTCAATAACATTTTATTGGTATCATGCTGTTGATTATCACAGAAAACACTTGAGTTGCTAAATCAATATCTGAGTATCTGGTCATGTTTAAGGCAATCTTTTCTAAGCTATACAGCTTTAGTAAGGCTTCCCGTGATTTTGCCAAGTAAGACGTGATCCTGGATCAACGTATTCAACACAACTTATTCCAATCCCTACCCTTAAACCTAACCTTTGAATTGAATTGAATTTTAAAAATAGACATTAAATTTTTACATTATTTTATAATTTTTTAGCATGATTATGGCAACTGTACTGTGATTTTTGACAGCTTGAATATCTAAAGAAACTTCTGAAGCAGTTTATTTTTAAACTATAATCAAACAAGATGTAGTACTGGCATAACGCTTTAATGACAGGTGGGTCAATTTCTCTATCAATTTCCTGTGAAGTAAAGTCTTTCCCTATGCCGTTCACAGTGACCTGAACATGCTCGCTCCCTTTGGATGGAGCGAAGTCCACTTCGCAGAGCACTTCATGTAAAATTGAACAGACCTAGTGTACATTTTTACAGCTACGCAACTAAACGTTGTCCTCACTATCGCCGTCTTTCGTTGAAACATAAAATTGCACGCCTTTTGTGTTTTGATCTTGTTTGTAAGTTAGCTTAATGGTTTGAAGAATCAACGTGTTTACTGGCTCACTGACAGAAATAAGAGAAATGTCACAGGAGCTTTTGGCACAGGCTTCTGTCACTTTCTCTGCTTGATACCCGCTGTTCAAGGTTTCTTTGTTTTGACAGTGGGTGATTCTCCAGAGGTCAGTAAGAGAACCAAACGGCATGGCACATCCATGTTAAATGTTAGCTAACTGACTAATTCCAATTCTGCGCAACAGCACCAAGTATTGGAGCAGCAGGGTATGAGCATACATAATGTGATAAACCGACTGTAGACACGCAAGAACAAATTTCTGACCAAATCAAATCTATGAACTCAAAATGTAAATCAGCACTGAAGCCGTAGTCAATTGGGGTAAAACAAATTTTGTCATTTTTAACAACAACAACAAAAAATTAGCTCTTTATGATACAGCTTCCTCTATTAGACTTTGTAAGTGCAATTAATTAAAAGTGCAATTAATTAACACAATTATCTGTTTATAGAAACTGGGGGACAATTTAAATTTATTGTCCGTGATAACAGACACCATGATGCATATGCTGTTAATAAAAACCTATTTAGCCATAAAAGTGGTTCATTATCATTAGCAAGAGACAGCCATGCTGAGAATGTGTGCAACAAAGGTAAAATTCTAACTAGCAACAGATGCAAAGAAAATCTTTCAGCCTTAAGGTGAGAGAGTTTACAGACAGACTTTACTGGCAAACAGTGTGTGGGCCTGACTCACACTTTTCTGCACGTTGGAAGCACTTTTAGAAGTATTTCAGAAGCACACTGAAATGATTTTGTTGCTTGCACTTCACAATTCTCAAATACAAGAGTTTCATATTCATAACCACAAAAGAGAGTGCAGTCAGGCTCTCGGCTATAAGACCTGACAGAATACAGGCTGTAGATCAATAGCTAGAATCAGAACTTTGGTAAGGTCAGGGTTTCCAAGAACAGCAGAAAGGCGACACAAAGGTCACGTGCCTTATTGTCTTGAGAATCTAGTACAAACACAAAAACACACAATGGCAATGACCTCCATAACCTATTGCCCGACCTGTTATTCAGCAGAGGAAGGTCAAAGCTCCAGCAGAAGACCCTGCACAGCACAAACTCGCATGTTGGTCAGGCCGTTTTACATTCAGAGAGAAAACGGACATACAATGCTAAGAGCCACATGGTAATTATTAAAGTATGGTGGAGCATTATGAGGTATAGTGAGGTTTTGCTGATGAATGTGAGGTTTAAAAATAACTCTGGACTTGCTTCGGTGATGGACAGAAACCAAAACCCAACATCAACTCAGTAAGCCCAAATAAAATTACTTTTAATTAGATGCATTTTAGATAATGACAGATGCTTTCAAAACACTGCTTAACGAAGCTCCAATACCCATTTTAAATTGAATTTAATTATCTAAATCTAATATTTAGTTTTGAATCTGTAGTTTCCAATTGGCAAAGTCAATAAACAAGATTTGGTTGCGCAGAAGTTTCAGTTGTACACCAATATGATCTGGTCATATTTGGGGGCTTTCAACACTGTTCCATGAAGCTTCAAAACATTTATGAACCTTGGATTGAAACATTTCAAAATCAGACGGTTCAAAGCTTGATAGCATTGATCGTGTTTATCAGGGTTGCTAGGTTTTCACAACAAAACCCTCCCAATTGATACTCAAAACTAGCCCAAACGCATTTCAAAGAGGTCAATCTGGTAGAAATCACATTTTTTGCTGAAGTTCCACTGGTTTTCCCTGCAAAGATTTGCATTTCAGGGTCTAAATATCATGTTATCGGGGACGCTTCAACCCGAGATAACAGTGTTAAAGTAGCACAATTCTTGGCAACACTGATTTTTATACTGGTTTTAATTTTAAAAACCTATCCGTGTATAAAACAAATGGCGATGGATTTTCCATTTATTCTAAATACTCTAGTTTGCCAAGCCCTGCCTAATAACATACAAAGCAATCACTACGCCTACACAAGAGAAAGAAAATTATAATTTGTAGTTTATCTTTTATAGATTAAACACGAAAACATTTGCAACTGGTTTGAAAAAGATGTCCTTATGCTTGTTTAGACTGAGATTTCATGGCATTGACAGTTTTGATGTTTCAACAGAATCATTTGTTTCTTCCATTACTGAAGTATAACAGATAAAAAGCTTCTTGGTTAAACTGATTCAATATTTCAAAACATACAGTTTCTCCCATCACTAACTATTAGCTGGTATAGATTAATATAAAGTGCAATATGAAAAAAGCCATATTTAAGAATGCTTTCAGCCATACTGGCCTAATACAAGTACAAAATACCAACTGTTTCAAACACTTTCAAACACCAATATTACAGTTTGTTACATTAGTCATAAAATCGCAATTTGAGAATTGCATAAAAATATTTGCTTTTTGTGCATGCAAGGTGTTAATAATAAGTTACGTAACAGTTTTACTTGCCCTTACAGCTTCTAATCATTCTAAAGAAATGATTACAGAATAAAGAAATGCTGCAAAAGTATATGATAGAAGAGTGTGCAGCATGCTCAGTGTGTGTTTAACATTCTTCTTCCACTCAAAAGAGGTGTGCATTGGGTCCCGTTCATGAATGTAAGGATTCAGTGAATGCATTCAATAACAGCACTGGTGTGTTGGGCTGATGTCCAGGGTAAACACTGTAAGCGTATGAGTGCCCGCATTTGTGTTCATAGATGTGCACACATTCGTGCGGATGCGTGTAGTGTGTGCACTCCGTGGTTTCGTGGCTCTCTTCCTTTCTGTTATGCGTAACCTCTGCTGTCAGGCCGTTCATATGCTGATAGACCTGCTGTGTGTTTGCTAAATACAATCAGAGAGACAAAAGGCCCTCCTACCGGCAAACACTCACACTCAGAAATACAAAAACACTGAGAGTCTCCTCTCCAAACACAGGCACATTGAGAGTTTCAGTGGTCCCCCCTCGCTGCGGTTAAGGGTTGTTAAAAGTTTGTGTGTGTAACGGACCCTCGGGGATCTTTGAAGATGAATAGTACAAACAGAAATAACTTTCTAATTAATCAGTTGGTTTGAGATCATGCCATTAGGCTTCAGCCAAAATGCAACCTGCCTCCCAGTCAGCTGTCTTGATGTTAGATCTAAAGTATTTAAAATTAAAAACAGTGAACCATAAATCAAGGTATAATGAAAATAGTATGGCAAATTGCCTGGACAATATATTTTCTTAGCAGTGGATTTTATATTTTTTTATCAACTTTTTTTATTATGTTGTCATGTTTTTTATTGTGCTTTATTGTGTTAGTTAGCTGTTTTTTTACACCTAGTCAATATATTATATTTACGAACAATATTTACGAACTTCAAATGTTTTAGCATAAAATTATTACAATTATTAGCATTTAGAAATTAAAAGTAGGCATGAAGCTTGGGCAGATGTTTCTTTCTGAAGGCCTCTGCTCCAAGCCGGGCTGCCAAACACTGCACATTTTGGGCTGACGTGACTAATATTGCTTTGCAACGCATTGTCCTTCGTTGTGATTCCCACAAACCACCAAGTGAAAAGTCCAAAGAATCCAAAGATTTTCACAGATATCAATGATTTAGTAAAATGGTTGACCACACAGCCATTGATTTTTTATTTGGATGAGTTACCACTTAGTTTCCATCTCTATGCAATAAAATAATAATAAAGTTCTGCCTCTCTGAAGGCCTTTTTGCACTGAGCACAATGCAATACAAAGAAGCAAATCGCTGAATGCGTTTTACACCTGCACACTACGTAGCACACTATTCAGCTGATCAGCTCATTGCTTTTGACCACCGAGAAGCGGAATCACTTAAACGCTGGTGAAGCCAGCTCGGTTCTACGGGGGTGCTAAGCATCCTCAAACAAAAGCAAGCGTACACTCAACTGAGGCTGTAAAAATAGACTATTGGCAAAACATATTTGGCGAACGTTCTAACGCATATTTATGTTCGTGCCCTGCGGAGCGTCGAAAGGTTTCTGTTTCCAAATGCTTTTGCAGCACTGAGCAACGTAGCCAATCGCAGGCACGTGTTGATTTCTTGAATGCAACGGTCAATCGGAGTAGTTCGATTTAGGCGGAATTCACTCACCACTCAAACGACATCTGCGCGTACTAATGCAGGATTCGCTTGAGAAAAAGCAATGATTGGCGTAGCGATAACCATAGCAGTGGACGGGTCAATAGAATAAGCGAAATAGATGAGCATTATAGGCAGAGCACCATCACTAATTGTAGTGACGGTACACCCTAAGTGGTTTAATTCTGGGACCGGGCCTGTAAGAAAATGGATTTCTACCTGCAGCTGTGATTTTTATTACTAAATGAGAAATTGGAAAGGAAAAGAAAGCTTTACTGATACTCCCTATTCTTGAGGAAATAGAATAGCACCGGGAGCCTCATAGATTTGCACTGAGTAAGTTAAAGTTCTGTATGCAGCAACAATATATCACGCTGTGCTTAAAGAATGAAATATTGCATTTTTCTTAATGGGCTATTCAATTGGTGGTTCGCAGGCCGAGTCCGCCAGTCATTCATCTTCACATGACCCGAGGGTAGAGTAAGTGCAGGTGGCGCAGTATGCTTGAACTGTTTTTCCCACGAGGTGGCAACACTGGCTCGGGCCGTGGTTTCACAACCCCAAAAGAAAAGGATGAGAGACACAACAACAACAATCTACCGGAGACCGCAACATCAATATTTAATAAATGTTTAATAATAACTGACCACTGTTGTAAGAGGAGCCTGCACATCACTGCAGCACGGCTATGTCAGTGGATAAGAACAATAATAAAAATGTAAATGTAAAATATAATGTCTAATTAAATGAAAAGTTACAGATTATTCTGAATCTATACTAAATGTTATAATAGCTTCCATTTGTACTGTAACGTTAAATGCATAATTAATGGCTAAAATTTGCATTTAAAATGCATTTAATAGAGACATCAGTAGCGGTATTGCGTCGTTATAAATCATTCTGGCAATATCCACATAAAAAATTATAAAAAATGATGACAATATAAACATATTAATAATGCAGTTAATATCGGTGAGCTAATGGCTCTACCTTTTGCTATGTTTACCACATCACAACTCAGAATACACAACTCAGAAAATAAAATTTGTGATTTTATCACAGCTACTGAAAGAGCGTACAGGTAGCAATGGATACAGCATAGGTTTAAACCAAATGGCGTACCTTTTTTTTCCCACAGGGAGTCTAAAGGTGCTTGATATCGAGTGAAATCCACGCTGTGAAACTCCTCGTGGCCGTGGCATAATGACGGGTATGTTTACATCCTAACTGGATGGCATAGTATTTTTTGTCTCGGTCATTTGTAAACTCTTTCACTAGCTGTGGCCTACTAAAAAAGTCAAAGGCATTAGAGCTAAAGTAGAGAGTACAAAGAAACGGGAAGTTTTATTAGTCCATCTTCCCATTATGTTGTCCGCCTCTTATCGCTAGGAAAGCCATACATCACTTCTCTCGTTTCCCTTCGACTGAAAATTACTAACTAAAAACGACACGATACGGTATCCTATCGGTATTTTATTTTCTGAATTGTGTATTCTGAGTTGTGTTGCAGTAAAAAGTGCCAGTAGCTCACCGAGTGCAACCGTTTGACGTCATCGATGCAGAATATACTGTGCACATAAAATAATGGCGCCCTCAATAGTCCAAAAGCAGTTGTCTGTTTTTGAAATAACATGCATCTTTCATGGGGTTTCTACTACATATTTCAGTAAGAGACATACTTTACGTTATATTAAGCTATAAATGTCTTAATACCCAGGATCCTTTAAAAGAGCGCTCTATGTTATAGAGCCGTCAGCCTGCCTTTTGTGTAACAGCAGCACCTCTGCACACGTGAACTAAAGCTTGGATCTTATAGGGGGGGCTTGTTTCATTTCAGGGCGACGGAGAAAAAAAATAAATAGTCATGCGGGGTGTGAAAAGTTCCACAGGGATCTATTGTTTTGATTTACACTCAGTGCGATAGGCCCACGAGACTAGCCAAAACTAACTTTGGCCATAAAGCCTGATTGGAGCTGGCAGAATCATGTGAACTCAGATCATCTGTTGACCTTCGACCTAAATAACATTACGCTGCGGCTGCGTCTTAAAGCCTATGCAGCTGACTTTTTCTCTCTCTGCCTTATCAGGCGAAGCAACGCTTATATATACGAAGGTTCATCCCAAACATGATTTTAGACAGGAATCTAAAGTGGCATAAATGTCTATGATCTACAGCAAAGTAAAGAGATTGTTGGTATCGTCGGTAAGTTAATATTTCATTAATACAGTAAAGTTACATATATTTACACACAGACCACTGAACATCAACCGCTACCTTTAGGTGCCACATTTTGAGCTGAACTGTCATTGAATGCACAGGATAGAGGGATATCATAGGCAAAAAGGAACACATCTATTCTGCCTTTAAAAATTGATAAGATGAAGTTATCTCAGTGGACATGCTGAGACACAATCATTGGATTTAGGCACTCCTTGTCGCTTTCCTACTTTTATATGCAGTATTTTCAGTCACTGGACACAGCCAGGATCTCCACATGATTGGTGTTTCAAAGGGAAACCATTGCCATGCGCTTCTTTTTTTTCCCTCCCTCATTTTCTGCACTGCTTTTGGCCTAAACCTGGTGAATGGAAGCATTACAGCTTAGAGCGCTCTTATGGGTAGTTAAAAGAATAATAAAATCGGCCAAAAATAAATTTAAATGACTGATGGTCTCTGTCTATATAAATCTAATTTAAAAATGTGATTTATTAACAAACTCCCACTGAATACCAAATTTAATTACAGAAATACAAAAACTTACGCAGAGTGTTCTGAGGATGATTGAAGGAGAAAGTCACTCAGAGATGGAACAGAAATGTTTTCTCTTCCCAGTAATTACAGAGCGGGTGTTTTTTTAGAATAGGCCTCCCATGGTCTTGCACCACTTCTTGCCTTCTCACAGAATAATAGAGAAAAGGTTGAAAAGAGTGTGTGTAGGTGTGAAAGGACGACGACCCCCGTGTCGAGGTAATTACTGCCCCTCTCTGTGTGTGTGCTCAGGTGGAACACTCATTACGCCCGTGTTCTCATGCAAACACACACAAACACATGCGAACCTCATCTATGTCACAACATACATGCATAGTGCTGTACAGTAACTCTTTTCTGCTGTTTTTTGTTTCCATAAGAACTTGTGACATGCATCTGTGATTGGGATTAACTCTTTATGATCCGCATTGAAACACTGAACACACACACAAGTGTTTGCAGGAGGAGAGTGTGGTGTCGAAGGATGAAATCTGAAGCAGTCTGTTCCTGTATTCCCTCAGAAGGCCCTCACTTTCATAAACCACACTGGGCTTTTTCAGCTCCACTGCACACTTCAATCTCTCACATACACGCAAAGCTCACAAGGGCTGACTGCTAAACCCTCCAGGATATTTTGACATGTAATATCTATAATAAACAATGTATGTGCTTACAAATCAGATTACAGTAATTGAGTTTTTCTAGTGATTGACTTTGGTTTCTTTTTTTATGCTAGGAACAATAAGGTATCGTGTAAAAGTACACAGTTCTCTGTTATGAGGAATGAAAGATAAAACTAAAAACAAAAGCTGATAAAAATTTAAATGCAAAATATGATGGAGGGTTGGGGATGAGGATTGGAGACTGGAAGACAGATGTGATGAAGGGCTTGGTTTTCCATTAGTGGGTCTATACTGCCATCTGCAGGTCGCACATGAGTGTTTTGTGTGTGTGTGTGTGTGTGTGTGTGTGTGTGTGTGTGTGTGTGTGTGTGTGTGGTTTGGTCACTTCATCACCACCAGTGTCACGCAAAGGTCACATTCTTTAAAATGATTACAGACCCAACTTGTGGGATGATTTTATACACTACTACATTCTAAAAAGAAATTTCAGAATACATATTATCGCAACTTGTATCATTGCAAATAAATGGGGGTGATCTGCTTCAAATATTTTTAAATATTTTAACTATTTCATATTGAATACAGTTGATACTATTCAAAAGGACATAGTATTTTTTTTTATTTTACAATAATAATAATAATAATATATAAGCAAAAAAAAAAATTTATGAAAAGTGACAGTAAAAATATTTAAAATGTTACAAAAACTGTATGTCATATAAATGCCCAAAAAATGCTTTTCAATCAGCAGTTTAGAATATATTTGGATAACTAGAATAACTTTATAGTATATAAAGTTAGTTATAAATAGTAATAATACTTCACAATATTATTATATGTAGTTTTTAATTAAATAAATGCAGACTTAAATACTTCCTTCAAATATCTTAATTGTTCCAAACCTTTGACTTGTTTTTAAGATCACTGAGAGCAATCCCTGTAAAACTGAAAACATTTTCAGTAAAGTGAATCGAAGAAATTAAATAATATATCCTTTCGCGCCTTTGATAAATTGATGTAATGCAGCATGTGAATCAGTTTCAACCCTCTACTGTGGAAGGTCACTCCCACAATCTTTGTCTATAGGAGAGACAATGAAACCTCATTTGCGTTGGTGAAGTAATTTTGCAGCGATCCGTCAGTTTATATGTATATAAAAGAGCTTTGTTTCTCTGATAATTGCAGAGTAATATGAAACATGTTGTAAAATGCTGTCTAAACTGACATGATCTGACAGATAAATTGGCATATGTTATATAGCCCTCGTGACTACTATACCCAGCCGGCATTATTTGTTTACAAGGGCCTTTAAAAAGAGGATTTCACTCCAGTCAGACTCTGGTGAAGACAGACAAGGAAAGGCCCACAGGTAGAGCAAAAGAATCTTCACGAATGCATTCATACAATCATAGCCCAATGTGGTTCATACAGAAGAACTAATCATGCAATAAATAGAAGTATCACATGCACAGTGTAAAAGCACGGCTGAACTTACTCTGATGATGTTCTTGGTCGTTTCCAAACTAGAAAGCATGAGTATGCATCCCAACTTCAAGCCTGTAGATAAGATGTAGGGCAAAGGCATGACAAAATGACTCACTCACAGGTAAGTCTGACCAAGAAAAAACGTAAGAGTTGGGACATGCCCTAACATGACCGACATGGACAGGACCACTATAAAAGCATCACACCACCAGAGGGAGACAGAAACGGGTTACGTGATGTGGAGATGTGTTTGGGGGGCACAGGGGGGTCTTGAACATAGATAGGTCAAAATGAGGCAAACAGTGAATAATAGAATTTTTAGATATTTTCAAAGAATAAATGCCACAGAATGATGTTCTTAGCTCACTGTTAACGCACTAACTAAGGTGTTTGGATCTGTTTTTCTCCCTCACTGCTATACACTTCTGTCTGAATCTGATTCTCTGTGGCTTTGACAGTGGTAGTATAACACTTTGTCTTGCGTGAAATCGCTTTGAAATCTGTGTATCAGCAAAAGAGAAGCTAAATTCTCCACGCACACGATCAATGTAAATGTTAGGTCTGTCTTGTTCCGTTGCATTTATTAAACATCAGCAGTCGATGGCACTAAAAGAAAGTTCACAGCTACAACTGTTCTCAGTGCTACTTGAAATGCTACATTCAGCACGGGTACATGTTAGTATTTAGCAGAATTACTTCCGTTTCCTTTCTTCTTTTCGTGAGACCTTTGTCACCATGCGCTCCTTTGCCTGCAACTCCATTTTATACTGAAACAAATTATAGAACAATCCCGAGACATTCACCATCAGGAAAGGTGTCTATTGGTAGATAGTAGGCTTGAATGCCTCTTCTCTTACTCCCTAGTAATGATTGTCCATCTCTTGCATCATTCAGTCAAAGAGCAGTAAGCCTATAATTCGCTCTATATCGGAGGTCCTCTCAGGAACTGATGTCTGAGGCTGCCTTACAACGTAGAACAGAAACACAAGAAATGCAAGCAGTATTTATAGGACTCCAGCTTTTTCTGTTTCCATCTTAAACCTGCAGAAGCTTCTGGAATGTTACTGAGTTGTTGCTGTTTTGTATTGAACTGCTTGTCCCAAGTCTGCAGCATCTAAAATCCAGGTAATTATGGAAATGTTTACAGAACACCAGCAGCGCGTAGACAGTGTTAAACTTGACTCTGGACCAGAGGCATACATCCACTGGTGTTTTGACAAGACTACAGAAGCTGTTAGTGACAGCAATAACAGATTTACCCGACATGCTTAAAGAATAGTTCACCCAAAAATAAGAATTACTCCATAATTTATTCACTCTCAAAACATCCTAGGTGTATATGACTTTCTTCTTGCACACCAACACAGTTGGAGTTGAAAATGTCATCCTTGCTCTTCCAAGCTTGGTAATGCTGGTGGATAGTGGCCATTATTTTGAAGACAGATTAATACATTTTTAAAAGACTTGTTTTTTTATGGCCTGGGAGTGATTAAATTATGGGGTAATTTTCTTTTTTTTTGGTGAAATTTACCTTTAACATATTCTTGACAGCTGAGTCCAAGATTATTTAAAAAAAAAATCTGTACATTTTTAGTGATTAACTAGAGATAAAAAAATTAACAATTCTCAGTGGATTCTGGTATTATATATATATATATATATATATATATATATATATATATATATATATATATATATATATATATATATATATATATATATATATATATATATATGTAGTGACTTCTTCTGAAATGCATGCAATCATTTAATTTTATGAGTGAGACGAGTGAGACGAGTAGCATAGAATGGTGCAGCTTACAGTTAACATGTCAAAATGCCTTAGAAATCAATATATTTTTCCATGCTCTCTTAGTTTGAAGAACTAGCAATATCCTAGCAATATAGCAATATTTTATATATAGTAATATATAAAAAGTTGAAAGGCTGTATTATTTATTTTTTTTATCATTAAAAATGGGCGAAGGACAGAGCCAAAATAATCAAAATATCATAAACGTAAAAAACATTGCTAAAAAAATACCACTGTACTGACTAGATTAACGAGTGGTGAATGTGTGAAATGTGAAAAATGCCATAATTTCTTTCATTAATTACTACTTAAAAAATAGAGTTGTTTGATTATTGCCCAAAGTTTGCCTTAGTGTTGCCTTTCGCAGGCTGTCAGACATCTTTCAGACGTAGCGGTGTTTGGCAAAGAAGTTACTTCCGCGTCGGAGCTCTACTGGACTGTCCGTTGGACTGCGACTCTGTTTTGACGCTACGGCTCGTGTCCTTTTTTGCCAAGGTGTGTATGATTTAATCGTGCAGACTCATTACTTTAACATGTGCGTGCGGCACGCAGTCCGTGTTCACAAAATTCAACAGATTAAATTCCTTTGAAATGTTTGCCGCAAGTGAACTGTTATTCCCTCATCGTTGTTTCTAAAATTCGCAGTTCAAAATGATACAGAAGTACACGTTGTTTTGTTTTGTGCTAGTTGTCACATTGTTGAAAAGAACAACTAGGCTAGTTCTCTGGAGAAATGCTATCGCTAACAACTTTATATCTAACAACTTTGTAAGTGACATCTGTGCCATAAGGATCAAATTACAAACAAACTTTGCACTTTGAACTGTCTTGTTATTGGTTATGCTCACTGCATTTTGAATAATCACTTCTGATATGATGCAATGCTAATAATGTGGTCAGAGAGGCCAAGATATCCTGACTGCAGAAAGCAGAAGCACATTATATGTAAGTAATCTACATTTTATGGTTTTAAATAGCTATCATTTTGTATATGATATTTATTAACGTGAGATTGTTTGTTTTAGGGATCTGTAGTGTTTTGCAAGTTTATAACATTTTATTTATTTTAGTTTTCCTACAATTTAGTAGCTAATTTGACACATAGTGGTTGTGGACTTTATGAGGATGTTCTTTATAAGTAATTTAAATCGTACAAAATATTTCACACAACATTTTCAGACGTGACTTGGTCATATCAATCTGTGGGAAGTCTTGACTATAATCCCTGATAGAATATGCAAAGCATAATCAGTAATAGTAAAATCACCAAATGAAACAGTTAGATGGCATTTATGCAAACAATAATTTTAGGGAGGAAAACAAAAATTGTAACAAAAATATTTTTTTGCATTTGTGTAAAACCTGAAGTGTTATCTGAGGGTTTTTTTGTTCCAATAAGCTTATTACAGCATGTTCACCAAATCTCAACCTTTTTTAATAGGTTATTTATATTTTACTAACTGTTTCTTAGTTTCACTGACTATATGTTATGGCACAGTGTTGACAACAAATAATAATAATATAAATTTTTGAGTTATCCAATTATTTTATCATTTACAGGTAAGATGACACCATTTTCTAAGAATACTGTATCTGTCCCACTCTGGATACCGTTTGTAATGCTTTTTGGTTCTGTCTGTGATGGTGGCAAAATCTTGGTGGTTCCTTGGTGGAGGGAAGTCACTGGGTGAACATGGAAGTCCTCATCAAGGCTTTACATGGTCAAGGGCACAGTGTTGATGTAATACGCACATACAACAGCTGGTTCGTAAAGGAGAACTCAACTTATTACAGCTCTATAACCATACCTAACACCAAAGGAATGAATGAAGAAATAGTAGATGACATGCTCAACAAAATAATAGACTATGAAAGAGGAAAGAACAACTGGCTGAGCGCTGTATGGCTGCATTATGATTTGATTCGTGTCATTTATAAAACCCATGAAATGGTATGTCATCTTATAATAAACATATTTGAAAGTGAAGAAATTCTGACAACACTGAAAGAAAAACGGTATGATCTGGTGCTCACTGATCCGGTGTGGGCTGCAGGAATTCTCCTGGCTCATAAACTCAAGTTACCCTTGGTGTATAATGTAAGATGGAGTGCTACTGGAGAAGGACACTTTGACATTGCTCCCTCGCCACTGTCCTATATCCCTATCACAGGATCTAGAAACACAGACAAAATGAATTTTTTCAAAGAGTAAAAATGTTTATTTTTATTTTCTAATGTACGTCGTGTACACCCATTTTAATGTGCCACAGTACCAAGCACTTTGTGACAAATATTTCCATCCACCTGTGAATTTTCTCCAACTTCTCCAGGGGCTGACATATGGCTTATGAGGGTTGATTTTGTTTTTGAGTTTCCACGTCCAACAATGCCAAATATCATCTACATTGGTGGCTTCCAGTGCAAACCAGCGAAGGCCCTTCCACATGACCTGGAAGTCTTCATGCAAAGTTCTGGAGAGCATGGAGTGGTTATCATGTCTCTAGGATCATTTATCAGTGTCCTACCAGATGAGATATCAACTGAAATAGCGGCAGCTTTTGCTCGGCTCCCTCAAAAGGTTATTTGGAGATACACTGGAAAAAGACCATCTACTTTGGGCAACAACACATTGCTGGTTGACTGGATGCCACAAAACGATCTTCTAGGGCATCCAAAGACTAAAGTTTTTATTGCACATGGTGGAACCAATGGAGTTCAAGAAGCTTTGTATCATGGTGTTCCAGTGGTTGGAATTCCACTGTTTTTTGACCAGTATGACAATCTTCTTCGATTACAAGACAGAGGAGGAGCCAAGATCATTTCGCTTGCAACTTTAGATCAAAACACACTGCATGCAACTATACAGGAATTAATCAGGGATTCATCCTACAGACTGAACATGCAGAGATTGTCTCATCTTCACAGAGATACACCACTTAAACCTTTAGACACCGCTCTCTTCTGGATTGAGTTTGTAATGAGACACAAAGGTGCTGCTCATCTTCGGTCAGAATCCTACAAACTTCCTTGGTACTCCTATCACTCAGTAGATGTTGTCGTTACATTGTTTGCAGTTCTCTTGATATTCACTCTCTCTGTATTTTTAACAGTTAGATATCTGTGTTTCAAGTGCTGCAGCAGAAAAAGGAAAACTGAGTGATACATTTGACACACATAAAAAATATTGGATTGTTTTATTCTGTTAAATGTGTGATGGGAAGGAAATATTAAATATAAGTATTTTTTAAATGCTTGTATTTTATTAATATTTCACATTTGTCTTTACAATTGTTGCCATACATTTAATGGAGTAATAAATATTGAATTCCTCCACTGTCTATGCACATTTTTCCTGAAAAAATTTATACAATTCCTGAGAATGTTTTTTTTTTTCACCTATTTTCTGTTCAGCTCCTTTTATGTCATTACATCCCACTAAATAAATTACAAGCGTTGCATATGTGAAGACAATCAAGCAGTGTAAGCAGAAACCATGTTCATTGGTTATTTTTCTGTGTTTTCACTAATATACTACTATAACCCTGATTACATCTATTGTTGTTTTAGGAACACATAAAACACCAGGACAGCAGCAGCAGCCTTTTTGTATTCGTGACTGTCCTTCTCAGCAACTCGCATCCAGCCTGGAGCACCCTCTAGAAGTGAACAGGTAATATTGAATTATCCAGACACTAGAGTTTCATTGAGTTTTCTAGAAATACATGATCTTGATGAAACAATGCCGAAATACATAATTCGCAAGCGTTATTCACTGAACAACCATTACACAATCTTGTCTGTCTATTTAATAATGTGGAAAAAGCAATAGACTGCTATAGATAGTAAAGATGTAAATGATCATTTATTACTGAGACGTTTGCCTTTGCATGCGGCATGTTCACAGTATTCAACAGATTGAACTCTTTTGAGTTTATTTATTGCCTCATGTGATCTCATTCCCCTCATTGCTTTCTCTCAAGGTCACAGTCCAGATACTGATAACAAACAGTTAAATGGGCACTGAGACAAATTACTGTTAAATCAGTAGTTATGTTGTTTTATAGCAAGTTATGCGCAAAGATATAGACACAGTCTTGAAATAACTGAAATTATTCTCTGCAAATTTACAGGTGAGTAAAAGTGTGCATTTTTAAAACATGTGTTCCACCATAAAGTCCATGATACAAACTTTGCACTTTGAACTTTATTGCTGTGGGCTGCTCTTTGCTTTTCATAAGATACCCTTTCATATGTTATAATGCTAAAGGAGTAATTTACCCATTTTCAGAGAAAGATTATCACTGAACAGCACTGAACAGAAGCAGTCATTATACCTGTAAGTTATCTACAGTTTCTGGATTAACACTACAGATTTATTCATGAAAGGGTAGTTATTCAAAATAAATGTTACATTTCTATTATTTTAAGATTAGCTGTAGCTTTATGTAAGAGTTTTAAAAATCTTTTTGAGAAAAACAATACAATTTAGTAGCTCTAGTGTGATGCCTGTGGATATGGACAGGGTAGTCCTTTACATTTGATTCTATATTGTGTGGAATATATATATATATATATATATATATATATATATATATATATATATATATATATATATGTGTGTGTGTGTGTGTGTGTGTGTGTGTGTGTGTGTGTGTGTGTGTATCAATATTAAATGTTTAGGATCAGTATGATATTTAAAGGCTTTTAAAGTTTCTTCTGTTCATTAAGGCTGCTTTTAAAAAAAAAAAAAAGACAAAAAAACAAATGCAGAGAAAAAGTATTGAAACAGTATATAAACAGTATTTCGATTTCTAAACAAATTAATTATTTGATGCAAAGCAATTTTTTTTATCAGCTATTACTCCAGTCTTCTGTGTCAAATTATCTTTGAGAATGTATTCTAATATATTAATTTATTTTCATTACTGCAAACAGTTGTACTGCCAAGTACTTTATTTATTTATTTTGGAAACGGATACTTTTTTCAGGATTTATAGCTGAGTAATAAAAAAAAAGCAATCTTTTGAACAGAATTGTTTGGGACTATCAACACACTGAATTTCTTATCGACTGTTTTATGGTATGGTAAACACTCCCATATTTCACACAGTACAATCTGACCTTATTTTAACAACTGTAAACTCAACCAATAGGGCCGAACGTTAAAAACATTCAATAACGACAAAACATGGATTGAAACTCAAACAGCTTTGTCATAGCAGAAGGGTTTGCTGAAGCTTCAGTGACACTCTAATCAGTGCAAAGTAGGCCTGCACTTCCATCTCTGCTTCGCTGGTCCTTCTATTTAAAGACCCCATTACAAAACGTTTTGGCAGATTTGAGTTTTTGCATGTAGAGAGAAAATAAACCAGACAGCCTAAAACTATACTGGAAACACATCAGTATGGATCCTTTAAAGTTGAGTAACAATTGTTCAGAATGTTTCTGCTTTCGGCATGTCATTTATTTTGCAGGATCACTTCACCTCAAACTAAATTGTCAAGTAAAATTTTAGATTGTTCAAGAATAGAGTTTAAAAGAGTATTTCCTTATGTTCAGAAGATCATTCCCTGGCAATACTGTTCAGGAAAAAGTGACTTAAGACAGGACAAACAAACAATTATAACAGAAGAATCGTATAGCAGTTACTATATCTGCTACACCAACTTTTATTTTTCCTGTGTAATTACAAGGCATTCCGATATTTGTGCATTCCAACACAAATACTGCGCTACTAGTGTACATTTATTTCCTTATTTTACTGACTATACTGTACTTCGCTACATATACTAATATTGTCCAATGTGTGTAATCCAATTATTTTATCATTTGCAGAAAGATCAGACCATTTTCTAAGAATATGGTTCCTGTCACCCTTTGGATACCAATCATAATCCTTTTTGCCCTCTCTCTGATGGTGGCAAAATCTTGGTGGTACCTTTGGAGGAAGTCACTGGGTGAACATGGACATCATTATCAAGGCTTTACATGATCAAGGGCACATTGTTGATGTAATACGCAGCTCCAGTAGCTGGTTCATCAAGGAGAATTCAACTTATTACGATTCTATAACAATACCTAACACGGAAGGAATGAATGAAGAATTTGTGGTAGATGTGTTTAACAAAATGATTGACTATGAAAGAGGAAATAGCTCCTGGCTTAGTGCTGTATGGCTGATTTGGGATACAGTTAATGTAATTTATGAAACCCATGAAATTATATGTCAGCTTATAATAAACATATTTGAAAGTGAAGAAATTCTAAAGACACTGAAAGAAAAGCAATATGATCTGGTGCTCACTGATCCAGGGTGGGGTGCAGGCATTTTCCTGGCTCATAAACTCAAGTTACCCTTGGTGTATAATGTAAGATGGACCTCTACTGGAGAGGGACATTTTGAGAGATCGCTCCTCACCATTGTCCTACATCCCTATCACAAGATCTAGAAACACAGACAAAATGAACTTTTTTCAGCGAGTACAAAATAGTATATATTATTTGCTAATGTACTTCCAATATGGCTATTTTAATTTGCCACAGTACCAAGCACTTTGTGACAAATATTTCCACCCACCTGTACGTTTTTATGAACTTCTCCAGGGGGCTGATATATGGCTTATGAGGGTTGATTTTGTTTTTGAGTTTCCACGTCCAACAATGCCAAATATCATCTACATTGGTGGCTTCCAGTGCAATCCAGCGAAGGCCCTTCCACATGACCTGGAAGTCTTCATGCAAAGTTCTGGAGAGCATGGAGTCGTTATCATGTCTCTAGGATCATTTATCAGTGTCCTACCAGATGATATAACTGCTGAAATAGCGGCAGCTTTTGCTCGGCTCCCTCAAAAGGTTATTTGGAGATACACTGGAAAAAGACCATCTACTTTGGGCAACAACACATTGCTGGTTGACTGGATGCCACAAAACGATCTTCTAGGGCATCCAAAGACTAAAGTTTTTATTGCACATGGTGGAACCAATGGAGTTCAAGAAGCTTTGTATCATGGTGTTCCAGTGGTTGGAATTCCACTGTTTTTTGACCAGTATGACAATCTTCTTCGATTACAAGACAGAGGAGGAGCCAAGATCATTTCGCTTGCAACTTTAGATCAAAACACACTGCATGCAACTATACAGGAATTAATCAGGGATTCATCCTACAGACTGAACATGCAGAGATTGTCTCATCTTCACAGAGATACACCACTTAAACCTTTAGACACCGCTCTCTTCTGGATTGAGTTTGTAATGAGACACAAAGGTGCTGCTCATCTTCGGTCAGAATCCTACAAACTTCCTTGGTACATCTATCACTCAGTAGATGTTGCAGTTACATTGTTTGCAGTTCTCTTGATATTCACTCTCTCTGTATTTTTAACAGTTAGATATCTGTGTTTCAAGTGCTGCAGCAGAAAAAGGAAAACTGAGTGATACATTTGACAAACTACTGGATTGTATTTATTCTGTTAAATGTGTGATGGGAAGGTATATTTTTAAATGGTTGTGTTTCATTGAAATTGCATTCAAATTTGTCTTTACAATTGTTGCCATACATTTAATGGAGTAATAAATATTGAATTCCTCCACTGTCTATGCCCTTTTTTCCAGAAAAAAATGTATACATTTCTGTTCAGCTCTATTATGTCATTACATCCCACTAAATAAATTACAAGCGTTGCATATGTGAAGACAATCAAGCAGTGTAAGCAGAAACCATGTTCATTGGTTATTTTTCTGTGTTTTCACTAATATACTACTATAACTCTGATTACATCTATTGTTGTTTTAGGAACACATAAAACACCAGGACAGCAGCAGCAGCCTTTTGTATTCGTGACTGTCCTTCTCAGCAACTCGCATCCAGCCTGGAGCACCCTCTAGAAGTGAACAGGTAATATTGAATTATCCAGACACTAGAGTTTCATTGAGTTTTCTAGAAATACATGATCTTGATGAAACAATGCCGAAATACATAATTCGCAAGCGTTATTCACTGAACAACCATTACACAATCTTGTCTGTCTATTTAATAATGTGGAAAAAAGCAATAGACTGCTATAGATAGTAAAGGTGTAAATGATCATTTATTACTGAGACGTTTGCCTTTGCATGCGGCATGTTCACAGTGTTCAACAGATTGAACTCTTTTGAGTTTATTTATTGCCTCATGTGTTCTCATTCCCTCATTGCTTTCTCTCAAGGTCACAGTCCAGATACTGATAACAAACAGTTAAATGGGCACTGAGACAAATTACTGTTAAATCAGTAGTTATGTTTTTTTGTAGTAAGTTAGTGCGCAAAGATATAGTCACAGTCTTGAAATAACTGAAATTATTCTCTGCAAATTTACAGGTGAGTAAAAGTGTGCATTTTTAAAACATGTGTTCCACCATAAAGTCCATGATACAAACTTTGCACTTTGAACTTTATTGCTGTGGGCTGCTCTTTGCTTTTCATAAGATACCCTTTCATATGTTATAATGCTAAAGGAGTAATTTACCCATTTTCAGAGAAAGATTATCACTGAACAGCACTGAACAGAAGCAGTCATTATACCTGTAAGTTATCTACAGTTTCTGGATTAACACTACAGATTTATTCATGAAAGGGTAGTTATTCAAAATAAATGTTACATTTCTATTATTTTAAGATTAGCTGTAGCTTTATGTAAGAGTTTTAAAAATCTTTTTTGAGAAAAACAATACAATTTAGTAGCTCTAGTGTGATGCCTGTGGATATGGACAGGGTAGTCCTTTACATTTGATTCTATATTGTGTGGAATATATATATATATATATATATATATATATATATATATATATATATATATATATGTGTGTGTGTGTGTGTGTGTGTGTGTGTGTGTGTGTGTGTGTGTGTGTGTGTGTGTGTGTGTGTGTGTATCAATATTAAATGTTTAGGATCAGTATGATATTTAAAGGCTTTTAAAGTTTCTTCTGTTCATTAAGGCTGCATTTTTTAAAAAAAAGACAAAAAAAACAAATGCAGAGAAAAAGTATTGAAACAGTATATAAACAGTATTTCGATTTCTAAACAAATTAATTATTTGATGCAAAGCAATTTTTTTTATCAGCTATTACTCCAGTCTTCTGTGTCAAATTATCTTTGAGAATGTATTCTAATATATTAATTTATTTTCATTACTGCAAACAGTTGTACTGCCAAGTGCTTTATTTATTTATTTTGGAAACGGATACTTTTTCAGGATTTATAGCTGAGTAATAAAAAAAAAGCAATCTTTTGAACAGAATTGTTTGGGACTATCAACACACTGAATTTCTTATCGACTGTTTTATGGTATGGTAAACACTCCCATATTTCACACAGTACAATCTGACCTTATTTTAACAACTGTAAACTCAACCAATAGGGCGAACGTTAAAAACATTCAATAACGACAAAACATGGATTGAAACTCAAACAGCTTTGTCATAGCAGAAGGGTTTGCTGAAGCTTCAGTGACACTCTAATCAGTGCAAAGTAGGCCTGCACTTCCATCTCTGCTTCGCTGGTCCTTCTATTTAAAGACCCCATTACAAAACGTTTTGGCAGATTTGAGTTTTTGCATGTAGAGAAAAATAAACCAGACAGCCTAAAACTATACTGGAAACACATCAGTATGGATCCTTTAAAGTTGAGTAACAATTGTTCAGAATGTTTCTGCTTTCGGCATGTCATTTATTTTGCAGGATCACTTCACCTCAAACTAAATTGTCAAGTAAAATTTTAGATTGTTCAAGAATAGAGTTTAAAAGAGTATTTCCTTATGTTCAGAAGATCATTCCCTGGCAATACTGTTCAGGAAAAAGTGACTTAAGACAGGACAAACAAACAATTATAACAGAAGAATCGTATAGCAGTTACTATATCTGCTACACCAACTTTTATTTTTCCTGTGTAATTACAAGGCATTCCGATATTTGTGCATTCCAACACAAATACTGCGCTACTAGTGTACATTTATTTCCTTATTTTACTGACTACACTGTACTTCGCTACATATACTAATATTGTCCAATGTGTGTAATCCAATTATTTTATCATTTACAGAAAGATCAGACCATTTTCTAAGAATATGGTTCCTGTCACCCTTTGGATACCAATCATAATCCTTTTTGGCCCTCTCTGTGATGGTGGCAAAATCTTGGTGGTACCTTTGGAGGGAAGTCACTGGGTGAACATGGACATCATTATCAAGGCTTTACATGATCAAGGGCACATTGTTGATGTAATACGCAGCTCCAGTAGCTGGTTCATCAAGGAGAATTCAACTTATTACGATTCTATAACAATACCTAACACGGAAGGAATGAATGAAGAATTTGTGGTAGATGTGTTTAACAAAATGATTGACTATGAAAGAGGAAATAGCTCCTGGCTTAGTGCTGTATGGCTGATTTGGGATACAGTTAATGTAATTTATGAAACCCATGAAATTATATGTCAGCTTATAATAAACATATTTGAAAGTGAAGAAATTCTAAAGACACTGAAAGAAAAGCAATATGATCTGGTGCTCACTGATCCAGGGTGGGGTGCAGGCATTTTCCTGGCTCATAAACTCAAGTTACCCTTGGTGTATAATGTAAGATGGACCTCTACTGGAGAGGGACATTTTGAGATCGCTCCCTCACCATTGTCCTACATCCCTATCACAAGATCTAGAAACACAGACAAAATGAACTTTTTTCAGCGAGTACAAAATAGTATATATTATTTGCTAATGTACTTCCAATATGGCTATTTTAATTTGCCACAGTACCAAGCACTTTGTGACAAATATTTCCACCCACCTGTACGTTTTTATGAACTTCTCCAGGGGGCTGATATATGGCTTATGAGGGTTGATTTTGTTTTTGAGTTTCCACGTCCAACAATGCCAAATATCATCTACATTGGTGGCTTCCAGTGCAATCCAGCGAAGGCCCTTCCACATGACCTGGAAGTCTTCATGCAAAGTTCTGGAGAGCATGGAGTCGTTATCATGTCTCTAGGATCATTTATCAGTGTCCTACCAGATGATATAACTGCTGAAATAGCGGCAGCTTTTGCTCGGCTCCCTCAAAAGGTTATTTGGAGATACACTGGAAAAGACCATCTACTTTGGGCAACAACACATTGCTGGTTGACTGGATGCCACAAAACGATCTTCTAGGGCATCCAAAGACTAAAGTTTTTATTGCACATGGTGGAACCAATGGAGTTCAAGAAGCTTTGTATCATGGTGTTCCAGTGGTTGGAATTCCACTGTTTTTTGACCAGTATGACAATCTTCTTCGATTACAAGACAGAGGAGGAGCCAAGATCATTTAAAAGCAACTTTAGATCAAAACACACTGCATGCAGCTATACAGGAATTAATCAGGATTCATCCTACAGACTGAACATGCAGAGATTGTCTCATCTTCACAGAGATACACCACTTAAACCTTTAGACACCGCTCTCTTCTGGATTGAGTTTGTAATGAGACACAAAGGTGCTGCTCATCTTCGGTCAGAATCCTACAAACTTCCTTGGTACATCTATCACTCAGTAGATGTTGCAGTTACATTGTTTGCAGTTCTCTTGATATTCACTCTCTCTGTATTTTTAACAGTTAGATATCTGTGTTTCAAGTGCTGCAGCAGAAAAAGGAAAACTGAGTGATACATTTGACAAACTACTGGATTGTATTTATTCTGTTAAATGTGTGATGGGAAGGTATATTTTTAAATGGTTGTGTTTCATTGAAATTGCATTCAAATTTGTCTTTACAATTGTTGCCATACATTTAATGGAGTAATAAATATTGAATTCCTCCACTGTCTATGCCCTTTTTTCCAGAAAAAAATGTATACATTTCTGTTCAGCTCTATTATGTCATTACATCCCACTAAATAAATTACAAGCGTTGCATATGTGAAGACAATCAAGCAGTGTAAGCAGAAACCATGTTCATTGGTTATTTTTCTGTGTTTTCACTAATATACTACTATAACTCTGATTACATCTATTGTTGTTTTAGGAACACATAAAACACCAGGACAGCAGCAGCAGCCTTTTTGTATTCGTGACTGTCCTTCTCAGCAACTCGCATCCAGCCTGGAGCACCCTCTAGAAGTGAACAGGTAATATTGAATTATCCAGACACTAGAGTTTCATTGAGTTTTCTAGAAATACATGATCTTGATGAAACAATGCGAAAATACATAATTCGCAAGCGTTATTCACTGAACAACCATTACACAATCTTGTCTGTCTATTTAATAATGTGGAAAAAAGCAATAGACTGCTATAGATAGTAAAGGTGTAAATGATCATTTATTACTGAGACGTTTGCCTTTGCATGCGGCATGTTCACAGTATTCAACAGATTGAACTCTTTTGAGTTTATTTATTGCCTCATGTGTTCTCATTCCCTCATTGCTTTCTCTCAAGGTCACAGTCCAGATACTGATAACAAACAGTTAAATGGGCACTGAGACAAATTACTGTTAAATCAGTAGTTATGTTTTTTTAGTAAGTTATGCGCAAAGATATAGTCACAGTCTTGAAATAACTGAAATTATTCTCTGCAAATTTACAGGTGAGTAAAAGTGTGCATTTTTAAAACATATGTTTTGCCATAAAGTCCGTGATACAAATTAACTTTGCACTTTGAACTTTATTGCTGTGTTGTTTGCTTTTCATAAGATACCCTTTCATATGGTATAATGCTAAAGGAGTAATTTACCCATTTTCAGAGAAAGATTATCACTGAACAGCACTGAACAGAAGCAGTCATTATACCTGTAAGTTATCTACAGTTTATTAATGAAAGGATATTGATTTAAAGTAAATGTTGCATTTCCATTATTTTAAGATTATCTCTAGTTTTGTTAATTCATTGTGAGAAAGACAATACAATTTACAATAGTAACCTTAGTGTGATACTTGTAAATATGGACAGGATACTTCATTGCTTTAGATTTTGTATTGTGTGCAATTTTTTTAAGACATAAAAAACAATAATACTGTGAAACAGTGTGGCACTTTTAAAAAAAGAGTTTTCTATTTTAATATATTAAAACTATGTATTTTTTTATGCAAAGCTGAATTTTTATCAGCTAGTACTCCAGTCTTCAGTGTTAAATAATCTTTTGTTTTATTCTAATATACTGATTTATTTTTAATACTGAATAATGCTACATTTATTTATTTATTTGTATTGATTAAAAATATATATTTATTTATGTAAACTGATATTTCAGGATTTTTAAATGTTTTTTTATTTATTAGTTTTTATTTTTTTAATTCTAATAAAAATGTTTGTGAGTGAGTGTGTATTTTTCAGAAATGCACTAACACATGGAAATGCTAATTTAGCAGAAATGAATTTGTGAATCGATTTTACTTGTATGAGTTGGAAATAATATTAATAGGCCTACAACTGATTGTAAAACTAAATGTCTATGCTTGACAAACTAGTTTTTTATTTCAGTTTGCTAATTTTATGACATCTTGTTGTCCTGGGTCTCTTTGTGGAATTTAGGCTCCTTGTGTTTTAGTGTTCCATTTAAATCTTACTAGAGTCGTCACGTGACGTGCTTTACACCACTGCATCCGACGCTTTGCATTGCACATGGTGATGTATGGCTTGGATGCAGCTGCTCGGCCTTGGAAACCCATTCCAGTTCCACGGTGGAATTCACTGAGCTCCTGAGAGCGACCCATTCTTTCACAAATGTTTGTAAAACAGTCTGCATGCCTAGGTGCTTGATTTTATACACCTGTAGCCATGATTCCGTTTATTTGAATGGGTGAGCCAATACTTTTGGCAATATAGTGTGTGCATGTATGTATGTGTGTGTGTGTCTATTTTGTATACAACACTGGGGTATTTATTCAGAATAAAAGTAAGATTTAATTATATCAGAGATCATCTGTAGTTTTATACAGTTTTCAAGAAATTATTTGATAAAGACATTTTTCTTTCTTTGATGCACTTTAGGAGCCCCAGTAAGATGCTTTTTGATGTTAATGTTCTTTATATTTGATTTTTACTGTGAAATTTGTATGCTGAAGACAACGTTTTTGCAAAAATATTAATTTACTTACCATATCCATATGAATAGCAGACTCTTATATTGAAATCAACTTATAAAGTAGAATCAATCAGACCAATGAGACAGCAACAATATACAAGTGCTGTGACTCAGTTAGTACAGGTAAATGCTAATATTAATTTGTCAGTTGGAGGCAAAAAAAGATAGTTGTCAAGTGTCGGTACCTTGTACTCTGGTAAGTTGCAGAGGCTTGATCGTGCATGAGGAGGGCATAATAGAACACTACTAAAGTCCAGTCTTCAGAGAACAAGAGCTTGGACAAGGAGTTGTGTGGTGTGCTTTGTTAGGAATGGTCTATTCTTGCTGATGTTGTATAAGGAAAACCTGCAGGACTGGCCAGTTTTAGCAATATTGTCTGTGAAGCTAATCATCCATGAAAATATCTAAAATAGAAAAATGTATATTATAGACATTATAAAATGTCTTAAAGGTACTACTTCCTAAGACAGAACAGAGTACAAAGGGGCACCAGTACTATTTCTGGGCCCCTGGACAGCTTTCCCACTTGGCCTACCCTTGCGTTAGAAGTCACGTTTCTGTTGATTCTCACATTGAAAAAAAATGGCAACAGTTACCCCCAATCAAAATTGTGTTTCCCTCTTGGGGACCCCGTTCATCATTGGGCCCTCTTCTACCAAGTGCTGGATGCTGTTATGGCTGCGCTGTAACAAATGATTAGTACTAGCTTAATTGGAGTGGTTAGCGGTTCGACATTGCACCCATATTAAAAAGCTGGGGTTAAGGGGTGGTGTGGGATTCGACCACAATGAGGGCACATCTGTCCTCTGCTTGGTCTAAGTCAATCCTCACAGCTGTGAAGAGAGTGAGAGAAGGCTAGTCATTCACTGTTACTATTTCAGAGACTGTTGGGTCCAATGGCAGCTGCTTTCAATGTCAAACCTTTTGGCCTGCCGTACATGAAACCCTTGAAGTGGTGGCTCAGGACCAGAGGGTTTTCCACAAGGGGCAACCCGCTTTGCCTCATAAAAACATGTGGAAATGCTTGTGTGCCTTAGGCATGTGGAGGAAACCTTGGTTTCTGCCCAGGGTCTGTCGGGAGGTCACCATCTCACGTGGCATATAAATTGCCTGTAGATGCTAGCCATGTTTCAGGCTCTGAAACACGCCAAGACACTATCATGTGCTTGTTCGCATAGACAGCACATTGGTGATCTCTTACATCAATCACTGGGGGGTCTGCATTAGCACCCCCTTTACAGGTTGGCACACCAGATCCTTCTGTGACCCGAGGGGAAGCTCCTTAATATTTTCTGGTATCTCAATCGAGACAGGAGCTGAGACCCGGGGAATGGAAGCTCTATCCTGAGGTGGTGGAGCAGTTCCGGAGTATGTTTAGCCAGGTATGAGTGATCTTATTTACGTCTGGAGTGAACTCGCATTGTCCCTTCACATTCACAAATCCAGTTCCTCTTGGACTGTATGCTATGGTACAGAAGTGGCAGAGGCTGCGTCTGTCCGCTTTCTCCCTGATTGCTCTGCTTACTGGACTTCTGGAGAGAGTGTGCCCCGGACAGGGTGGGTCTGCTTCCTTTTAGCCCCTTTTTGGCTGTGCAAAGCATGGTTCTTGGAGCTAATGGCCCTTCTAAACGGATCTCTGTGGGAACTATTCTTTCAGGCGGGGGGCTCAGTATGGCGGCATGGGCATATTATAATAAGATGGTATAATGCAACTTATTTGTGTTTCTTTTCATAGCTTATATTCCTTTGTTTTCTTAACATAAGCACATTCGTGGGAGTTGTTGATATTGTTTCATTTTTGTTTTACAGTTGAATTATAACATATATCCTATGTAGACAGACTGTTTATTTCTATTAAATTAATTTATTCCAAAATAACTTTGCTCTGCCCATTACTGATATGTGTAAAAATTAAAAATTAAGAACTGTGTAAAAATTAAAAAAGTGTATGCCAGTACAGCACAGTGTCTTAGCCCAAATAATACTTTCCATATTTATGCAATCTCATTATTTTATCATTTACAGGCAAGATGACACCATTTTCTAAGAATACTGTATCTGTCCCACTCTGGATACCGTTTGTAATGCTTTTTGGTTCTGTCTGTGATGGTGGCAAAATCTTGGTGGTGCCTTTGGAGGGAAGTCACTGGGTGAACATGGAAGTCCTCATCAAGGCTTTACATGGTCAAGGGCACAGTGTTGATGTATTACGCCCCTCCAGTAGCTGGTTTATCAAGGAGAATTCAACTTATTATGGTTCTATAACTATACCCAGCACCGAAGCAATGGATGAAAAATTTATAGAAAACATGGTTTCCGAATCAATCAACTATGAAAGTGGAAAGAGCAACTGGCTGGGCACTTTAAGTCTGTATTTGGATACAGTTAAATACACTTATAAAATGCATGAAATGGTATGTCAACTTATAATAAACATGTTTGAAAGTGAGGAAATTATGAAGACACTGAAGGAAAAGCAATATGATCTGGTGCTCACTGATCCGGTGTGGGCTGCAGGCATTTTCCTGGCTCATAAATTCAAGTTACCCTTGGTGTATAATGTAAGATGGACCACTCCTGGAGAGGGACATTTTGAGATCGCTCCCTCACCGTTGTCCTACATCCCTATCACAAGATCTAGAAACACAGACAAAATGAACTTTTTTCAACGAGTGCAAAATATTTTCAGTTATTTGCTAATGTACTTTCAGTATGGCTATTTTAATTTGGCACAGTACCAAGCACTTTGTGACAAATATTTCCACCCACCTGTACGTTTTTATGAACTTCTCCAGGGGGCTGATATATGGCTTATGAGGGTTGATTTTGTTTTTGAATTTCCACGTCCAACAATGCCAAATGTCATCTACATTGGTGGCTTCCAGTGCAATCCAGCGAAGGCCCTTCCACATGACCTGGAAGTCTTCATGCAAAGTTCTGGAGAGCATGGAGTGGTTATCATGTCTCTAGGATCATTTATCAGTGTCCTACCAGATGAGATATCAACTGAAATAGCGGCAGCTTTTGCTCGGCTCCCTCAAAAGGTTATTTGGAGATACACTGGAAAAAGACCATCTACTTTGGGCAACAACACATTGCTGGTTGACTGGATGCCACAAAATGATCTTCTAGGGCATCCAAAGACTAAAGTTTTTATTGCACATGGTGGAACCAATGGAGTTCAAGAAGCTTTGTATCATGGTGTTCCAGTGGTTGGAATTCCACTGTTTTTTGACCAGTATGACAATCTTCTTCGATTACAAGACAGAGGAGGAGCCAAGATCATTTCCCTTGAAATTTTAGATCAAAACACACTGCATGCAACTATACAGAAATTAATCAGGGATTCATCCTACAGACTGAACATGCAGAGATTGTCTCATCTTCACAGAGATACACCACTTAAACCTTTAGACACCGCTCTCTTCTGGATTGAGTTTGTAATGAGACACAAAGGTGCTGCTCATCTTCGGTCAGAATCCTACAAACTTCCTTGGTACTCCTATCACTCAGTAGATGTTGTCGTTACATTGTTTGCAGTTCTCTTGATATTCACTCTTTCTGTATTTTTAACAGTTAGATATCTGTGTTTCAAGTGCTGCAGCAGAAAAAGGAAAAATGAGTGATACATTTGCGTATCTTACATGTATGTCTTTTTCTTTATTAATGTTATGATCAGCAAACTCAGCTTGGTATAGGAATCATGATGGTATAATGCAGAGTCTTGTCTGAAAATTAAATACCCTTGCGTTTTTGAGCCACACTAATGTCTTTATTAATAATTGTACCAGTTCCGTGTGCTGCTCATTACATAAGTACTCAAACACACTGCATCTTACTTAGTTTTTACTGATTCTTTATCCCTGTTATTGCTGTATTATTCTAAAAAATATCTGAAAACTTTGTATTGCACTTTTTGTTTATTTTTTTCTTCATGATTAATCAGCCAAAATGGCAATATTTGGAGAGAATGTTAATTGTGAACTAACTGCAGCCAACTCAAGACTGCTGAATTTAAACATTAACCTGACCTGTTGTCAGTAACCATTTTTAACTCGCAATGTTATGTTTTATGTTTTATCAGCACCCTGTACAAACATTTACAGACTTTATTAGCAAGTAAAGAGGTAAAGATTTACATTTTTTAAAGGGCTGATTCAAATTCACACACACACAAAAATTTCTTGTGAAATGTATGAATCATTTTAATACTACATTTTAATAGCTACATTTTTATCAAACTATGTTGTTGTGGCACAAAATATGGAGCTGTATTTAATCGTTAGATGTGTAAATACACTGTTTTGGAGGAGCATACTATTTATGTCAATCACTGAGACAAAAAACAAGTCAATCATTTTTAAAAAATATTTTAGCATTGATTCTATGTCTGTTACATAATATTTTCCAAAAACACAAGAAACACTGAGACGCAGTGCTGCATTCAGGGCTAGACTTTCACAGAATCTCTATTGGTCAGACCTGTTTGTCACATCCTAATGAAAAGGCCATTCAATGAAGAATGAGTGTTTTCTCAAGTGATCAAGGCTTTGCTATGCTCCTGTCAGCCCCTGCTGGTAGATATTATAACTACACCAATTGGCACACATGAGGAACTTGTCCTATTATTTTATTGGAGGCCATTAATAAGTTTTAAAAGCATGAAAATAATTTTACTCATTAATTATTATATTTTTCCATCTGGTGACAAGTATTGTCGACTGAGATACAGGTTACAGGTTATAGTACAATACTGTATTACATGCAGTAATTAGCTTTTTTGTTTTTAGGTGTGAACTTATTAACTAGCACCACATTAAACTTTTCCTTCAAAACAGCCTCTATTTCACAATCAGGGATTTCCTTCATGTCCACAATGTCACAGTCCTCTTCGGGTTTGTATGTGATTTCGCTGTAAGTCCAGCCAATCAGAGCTATGAAGCCGTTGGGCTTTTGAAGGGAGCAAATAGACTTCAGCACAAACCGAGAATCAGGACTGGTCTGCAAGCAATCCAGGGTCTCCACGAAATGCTCTTTATCACGGGGTGTTAGTGGGAAGCGATACATTTTCTTCGTCAGGCGCCTGTCAATGAGGTTGGATTGAGCATAAGCCTGGTCTTTGACCACTTGCTTTCTTGAAGTCTTCTCCAGAACCCAGGTCATCCCATCATTTATTAGGCGGAACACACCTGGAGGCTGCAGCTGATCTTTTCCCGAGATCATCTCTAAGGGATACCACAGTTGGCACGACACTCCGTAGCTCACGTCGGTAATGTAAGGCTTCCCATCGATCTCCACCATATTGATGAGATGAGAGTCCACGGGGTAGAAATCATTTTGGAACTTGTTAAACACCTTGGAGCCTAGTGTGGTGTATTTGTAACCCATCTCCTTTAGGACCCATGAGAACAGGAGGTTGTTTTCACAACACCAGCCTCCACGATTGCTTATGACTAATTTATCATAGATGATGTTCAGGTCGGTCGTGTTCTTCTCCCCGCAGTGGATGCTGAGGTTCTCAAATGGAATGGTCATAACATGCAGCTTATGGATGGTGCGTAAAGTGTCCAGATCAGCTTTGTCGTATGGGCCAGTAAACCCAATCCTGTTGAAGTACCCTCTTAGATCCATTAGATTCCTTCAAGTAACAATACAAAACAGTTTTTTAGGCTAAAATATGATTTCCCCTCCAATCTTCTAAATTGCTATTCACTGTGTAGTGGCAATTATATTTACACTATTTGTAGGTTAATATTCCTGAAAACAACTGTATAAAATCCAGTGTTTCTTTGCTGCTATTAAAACATTGTTCCGTTTGATCATCCTAACCTAGGGTTAGGTTAGTTTGGGGCATGACCAATTTTAGATATGGGAGTGTGTGTGAGTCAGTAGCAGCCTTGTCTCGTTAACGTAAAAATACGTACCTCTGTGCACTTTTTGTGCAATACAATTTCTACGTGCCTTAATGCACATTTCTCCACAGTTTCAAAGAGATATGTCCACTGAGTGGCGCTAAAACATAGGTTCAATGTGTAAACCCTAGCACATTTTTATTATGTGATATAGTTGATATAGGTACATATTGCTTCAGGTATGTATCGTGATGGTTTAGAATTGCAATATCTGGGGACTGCCACTAAAATGCTCTATCATGTTGGAAATATGCCCTACACCAAATTCATATGTAAACCTACCTGATAGTGTTAACAAATGCAAAATGATTGATGCAACCGTGCCATTTCAACTTCCCTTTATGCAAATGTGCCTCTCAAGTACATCCCCATCCTCCTTGAGCTGAAAACCCATAGATATGAAGCTGGATATGTGTAATGCTAATGTTCAAAATCATCAGTTTTCAAATCTCCCAGCATATTAAGATGACATTTTTTAAGTAAAATTAGGCTTTGTTAATCGAAACTTTCAGAGTTTTACTGCCTCCATTGTCCGTTTCTTTTTGGAAACTGTAGTTATATGTACTTATTGGTACGTATTTCATGTCTCGCTAAAAAGTGCACCCAGAATACGTTCATGCCTGAGACAGGTAGGTCATTTGTGTATCCTGTCATTTGAGGTGCTTCTAATTAATAGATAAAAGCATTTGCAAATGTTTTACAAACTACACATATACAGTACAGCTTTGCACAGTGCAATACAGTTTTGCACACCAAAAGTGTTTCCTTATAAGGAGAGGCAAGATGTGCGTTTTTTTTTTTAACCACTAAACCCAAGGCCCTTAAACCCAAATCAGCTAAAGCAGGTTGGTTAAAAATTATTTCAACTTCTATACAGTCGACTGTATACATGCTTATTCAACACAATGGTTAAAAATGCCATCAGTTGACGGTCTGACTTGCTTTGACATTCCTGATGAGCAGCGAGGCTTCTGACATCTTGTGTTTGTCTAATGTTATTCTGTTATCTATATCAACTCTAATACATTGTGGATGCGTCCTCTTGGTTAGCAACACATTACGTGAATGTGATATTTGAAAAATTTGCATTTGCTTATGTAGATTGCCTGTCCACTATGTAAAGAGAGAATTGTCGGCTCTTGACAGCTCTTATTTAGTTCCTTTCTCTGACTGCAGCCGTCTACTCTCATCTACATTCAAGGCGAGGTGTTTGTCATCTCAAACAAGCTTATTGTGTTTGCAGTTCTGTCTGGTAGAGCTAGTTCCTTGGCTTCAACAGAATTCATTCATTCTCTAGTGTTACACTGGTTAAGAAAAATGTTGGAACTTGAAATTCAAAATCTGCTGCAAACAGCTGAAAACAAACCTCTTTTATTATAATAAAATTCTTTTAAATATTTACTTTTATAGTAGTTATCTTGTTGTCTAATGGAAAACAGGAAAAATAATACTGCAAGTATGTCTTAAGATAACTAGATAGTATTTTAATTATCTAAACAAGAATATTTCCTATAGTCACTAAGATTAAAGGGCATGTTAAAGTATTTGGAGTTGCAAGTGCATATTTTATGAACAGCTAATTAATATATATTACGTAAATTATAAAGCAATTGTGGAAATCATATTTAAAGAATAGTAACACATCAACAGAAATATGAACAGAAAAAAAAAATGAATACAAAATATTAGAAGAAAAAAACACTTACCCTTAGATGAAGCCGGTGGGTTGTCAAGTGAACTTGCTAGAAGCAAAGCAAGTGTCACAAAGACTCTGAGTGAACATCTTCAGAGCGAGGGACTGGATGTTGAATAACCAAAAGTTAACCCTTGCACTACAATGCAGTGTCACTGGTTTAAATAAATGCATTATTAGACGTGAGCTGAGAAAAAGACATCTAAATATGTGTCTAAACAGCATAATTACTACTGTTTCAAATTTTTAAATATGTCAATAAAATAAGTATTTTTTTAAGATAACATTTTTTTTGTTCAGTTTTGGTTTTTTTGACGGGATGAACTGACAACTATAAACTGTTTGGTCTTTTATTCTGAAGACCTTCATTCTTAATGATCAAGTGATGTAATGCAACATTTTTCAAATCAGTTATGATGAAGAAACAAACACATCTACTGTTACCATCTAGGCTGTGGAAATTTTCCACTAATTTTGGCTTCGCTTTATTTTGACAGGCCACTTTAGACATTCTATAAGTAACTTTATAACTACATGTCAACTAATTCTCATTCGTTTGTAACTACATGTCTACTCACTCCCAGACTGTTAGAGTAGGTTTAGGTTAGTAGAATAAGTAGTAGTAGAATATACTTTTAAATCTTCTGATTATTTTCTATTAAACATGAATCTATAGCGAATCATACTGTATGGACAAGAGGATGAAGTGGGATTATTATGATATATATTACGATTAAAGCCTAAAACCATGATGATACAGCCTTTTTTTTTTAAATTATGATGTGAAATACCTAAATACTGTTATTATAAATTTTATTGTAATGAAATCAGCATACAACATATATTGTGACGCAGCATGTTACAGCATAAATGACAGCGCTCAATTGCCACAAGTTGCATAGATGCTTTGAAGACTACAGTAATAAATATAATAATGCAAAATCTTTATCCAGGAAACAATGTTTTTCAGTTTTATACATTCTTGTGTTTTAGCTGGTACTTCCAGCATAGCTGGGAACAATGATGTTGGCCCATTTATAGATGACGGGAATGAAAAGCAGAGCAGAGCCGAGCAGTGATACTAAGAGAAATGCCCACAGGAAGACCCGGTCCAAAACCTGGGCCACAAACTTCCAGTCCTGAACAACCTAAAAGAAGGCATTACATTAGAATTTATTACAGCTCAAAGCTTATATAGTCTAAAGTGAGAAAATCGTACCTCTCTGACTTCATTCTCCTTCACCACATGGCGCGTGATGTAGCGTATAGATTCTAAAGCTGCCTGCAGACTGTGTTCTGCTTTGAGCAGAGGAGTGGTATCCTGACCCGAACTCTTCCCATAACCCAGCCCTTCTCTTCCGTTTCTCGCGGGGCGGTGGCGTAGCGGTCCCACGTGGCTGCGCATGCAGAGCAGTTTAGGCAGGTGGTGTAGAAAGATACGACGGACCCAGGGCGCCATGCTGTGATGAGTGGATGAGGAGCGATGATGGATGTTAATGGCAAAGACAGTGATGACGATGGAAAGTGTCACGAAGATCATAGTGAAGACCAGATATTCACCAATGAGAGGAATAACCTGGGACAGAAAACATAAGAGCAGAGCAAAAAGTCATTTTGAAAATAAGAATGGAAGATTGAAAATAATCCTCACTGGAAATAATTTCAATATGTCTTTAAAAACAGTCACACTTTATTTTAAGTCTGATTCTTACTATTAATAAATCTTCAACTATGACTTTTGCCTCAATAAACTCCTAATTTGCTGCTTATCAATAGTTAGTATAGTAGTTTTTTACATTTTAGTATTGGTTAGTATTAGGGATGTAGAATATAGTCTTCATAAGTCAGTATTTTAGTTTTAGTCAGTATTTTATTAGAATTAACTAATAAGCAACTAGTGAGAACTGTTACCTACTAAAGTGTTACTTATATAGCATGTATACTATTCCATATATTCAAAAGTGTTGCTTCCATGGTTTAATCTAGAAATTATACATTGTAGTTGGAGTTTTTGGCATCTAGAACATTCACTGAACTTCAAAGAACTTCAATGCCTAATGAAAGAACTAATAGCTGAAAAAGCTGACGATAATGTTTAATGATATGTTTAAAAATGTGTGTGACACACTGACTTACAGTACACATAAATTAAATATATAAATCAATGAATATACAGCTTTGAATTCTTAAAGAGTACCACCTTTGATGATGAAGGGATGATCTCTTCTATCACCAGAAGGAAGACTGTAAGAGAGACGAGTACTGATGTGCAGAGGGAGATTTTCTCTCCTCCGTTAGATGGGAGATAAAACACCAGCACAGTCAGGAAAGACAATCCAATGCAGGGAATGATGAGGAAGAGGGTGTAGAAAAGAGGAAGACGTCTGATTATAAAGGAGTAAGTGATGGATGGATAGAAAAAGGTTCCATCACTTCTCAAACCCCGGCTCCCTGTGGCCGTCACAATCTCCCATTCACCATTGTCAAAATAGTCTCGTTTGTCCACATGTACATCCTCAAGAAGAATATCCACCTTAAAAAAGAAATATTTTGCGCTTATTACATACATTTCCATATATTACACACAGGGCCATTCTTCAGAGGACTTAGAAGACACAGTTACTTTTCTTTATGCTACATTAAAGTGGTCGCTATGAACAATAGCTAATTATGTCAACTTGAGGTTCATTTTTAGATAAATTCTTTCTTTCTAGATGCAAACATTGGCTTTTCATGTTCTCAGTAACAACTGAAAACAGCATACCTGGGAACCATCGTAGGTCCAGGAGCCAAACTTCATGGAGCAGTTCTGAAGGTCAAAGGGGAAGAACGTCACATCAATAGTGCAGGCAGATTTATAGTTAGCAGGAGGAGTCCAGGAGATAGTGCCGTCATACCTCACCACCGCTTTTGTCACTGTGGCCTCAAAATTACCATCTGCACTGTAGGTGATAATTACTCAGTCATCAAGCTGAGACCAGACAGGTCCAAAATTACTATTCTCATATAGTCAAATGAAAGTAAAAATTATCTTTCCTGTTCGATTAGCATTTCAAATCACAAAAGTCAAGATTTTTGTATTTTTACATGCAAGGCAAGAAGTTGGAGACATAGGGAAATAAATATTTACCTAACTAGGTCTCACTTTATATTAAGTGGCCCTAATGCCTGTGTACTTACATAGTAAATAAATGTGTATGCAGTGTGTAACCACTGTGTATCTACAGCTGTAGTATTTCTGTAACTACAAATATGTAACAACCCTCAGAATGGTATGTTTAAGTGTGTAACAAGACATTGATCAGTCTATATCAGTGATCCTCGGATCTGGACCTCGAGATCCATTTTCCTGCAGAGTTTAGCTTTAACCCTATTTAAACACTGTCACCAAGCCAGCAGAGGGAGCCCTGACCTCTGGGTGATCTGCATCCACTCCCTCTGCGACAACTTCCTGTTCCTGGACTATAAAAACTGCAGCAAGCTACTCACCTGCAGGTTGCATTGTTTCGCCTGTTTCATAGTTATATCGCTCGTGGATTATTGTTTCTGGTTTTGACCCTGTCTGTTTTCTGATTCTCTGATCGTTTGCCGCCTGACCTGACCTCCGCCTGTCTCTGGATTTTGTTATTGCCTCGCCTCCTATATATCTGTTTGCCCTGTTTGACGCCTGCCTGCTATGACCATGCCTTCGCTTAATAAAAGCCTGCACATGGATCCGCACGCCTCAGACCGCTCATTCATGACAGAATGCAACCTCACACCAGGATCCAGCGGCTTTTCACCTGATCCATGGCCAGGTAGGACTCTCGCTAGACGCGTTTATTGGCCCTCAAGCAAGGTACCCGATCAATTGAGGATTATACTCAAGAGTTTTGGACATGGCTTACCTCTCTGACATACCGGACTGTTTATTGATTGAGTTGTATCATGAGGGAGTACATCAGCCGCTCAAATCAAAACTTGTTCGCGAGGGTCCACGTGAGTCGCTTGCTCAGTTTATTGAGTTTGGTTTAGTGACTGTAGGGTCAACTTTCACGTTGGGTGTTGAGGAGGAGAAGGACAACACATCAACTCCAGTGATGGCCGCCTTCCCGAGCCGCTGCCCAAGATGGCCGCTTTCCCGAGCCGCTGCCCAAGATGGCCGCCTTCCCGAGCCGCTGCCCAAGATGGCCGCCTTCCCGAGCCGCTGCCCAAGATGGCGCCTTCCCGAGCCGCTGCCCAAGATGGCCGCCTTCCCAGAGCCGCTTCACAAGATGGCCGCCGCCTTCCCAGAGCCGCTTCACAAGATGGCCGCCGCTTCCCAGCACACCTTCCCAAGATGGACGCCTTCCCGAGCTGCTGCCCAAGATGGCCGCCTTCCCGAGCTGCTGCCCAAGATGGCCGCCTTCCCGAGCCGCTGCCCAAGATGGCCGCCGCCTTCCCAGAGCCGCTGCCCAAGATGGCCGCCGCCTTCCCAGAGCCGCTTCACAAGATGGCCGCCGCTTTCCCAGAGCCGCTTCACAAGATGGCCGCCGCCTGCCCAGAGCCGCTTCCCAGGATGGATGCCGCCTGCCCAGAGCCGCTTCCCAAGATGGATGCCGCCTGCCCAGAGCCGCTTCCCAAGATGGATGCCGCCTGCCCAGAGCCGCTTCCCAAGATGGATGCCGCCTGCCCAGAGCCGCTTCCCAAGATGGATGCCGCCTGCCCAGAGCCGCTTCCCAAGATGGATGTCGCCTGCCCAGAGCCGCTTCCCAAGATGGATGCCGCCTGCCCAGCAAAGTCTCCAGTGCCCGCGCCTGCGTGCAAAGTCTCCAGTGCCCGCGCCTGCGCAAAGTCTCCAGTGCCCGCGCCTCGTGCAAAGTCTCCAGTGCCCGCGCCTGCGTGCAAAGTCTCCAGTGCCCGCGCCTGTGCAAAGTCTCCAGTGCCCGCGCTGCAGGCAAAGTCTCTCCAGTGCCCGCGCCTCGTGCAAAGTCTCCAGTGCCCGCGCCTGTGCAAAGTCTCCAGTGCCCGCGCCTCGTGCAAAGTCTCCAGTGCCCGCGCCTCGTGCAAAGTCTCCAGTGCCCGCGCCTCGCAAAGTCTCCAGTGCCCGCGCCTGCAAAGTCTCCAGTGCCCGCGCGCCTCGTGGAAAGCCTCCAGTGCCCGCGCCTCGTGGAAAGCCTCCAGTGCCCGCGCCTCGTGCAAAGTCTCCAGTGCCGCGCCTGCGTGCAAAGTCTCCAGTGCCCGCGCCTGTGTGAAAGCCTCCAGTGCCCAACCTCACACCAGGATCCAGCGGCTTTTCACCTGATTCACCTGGTTTTGACCCTGTCTGTTTTCTGATTCTCTGATCATTTGCCGCCTGACCTGACCTCCGCCTGTCTCTGGATTTTGTTATTGCCTCGCCTCCTATATATCTGTTTGCCCTGTTTGATGCCTGCCTGCTATGACCATGCCTTCGTTTAATAAAAGCCTGCACATGGATCCGCACGCCTCAGACCGCTCATTCATGACAAACACACCTGAGCATGCTAATCAGTGTCTTCAGGATCATTCGAAAATCGCAGGTAGGTGAGTTTTATCAGGTTGGAACTAAACTATGCAGTGCATTGGACCTCCAGGTTAAGATTTGAGGAACCCTGGTCTATATGTATATATATATATATATATATATATATATATATATATATATATATATATATATATATATATATATATATATATATATATATATATATATATATACACGATGTATATATATATGTGATCAGAGATTTTAAGTATTTCAAGGCTCAACAGACTATCTAGTACCTGCTTCTTCAGATTTAAAAGAAATGTTATACCTTTGAATATTCAGAAACAATATTATGATAATATCTCTATGATATTTACTGTTCTAACAGTATTGTTAAACGTTATGTTCCTGTATTGGTTTCCTTTCTCACTCATACAACAACATACTTGTCATAGAGCACAATGTCAGGAATCCAGATGGAGTCTGAGGGAACTCTGATGGAGGTGATGCCCAGATAATGATCCGGATTCCATCGAGCTTCATGTCTGTCCACTCCTGAATGCAGTGAGACATGGATTTATCTGCAAACACGATTCTCACACAGATAAAACAGTAAAGAACGTAGCATGTGTGAATTTTGTACCAATGACTACTCACTACCAGAACAGAACACAATGACAAGAGCAGAATAAAGGTCTAATAAAACTAATTCATGTATATTTTGTATTAACTGGATAAACCTTAATTAATTAGTCCTGCTTTACCTGCTTCATCCAAACATTGGTTGTCATCAGCTGGTTCTTCTCATCCTGAAGAAAAGAAAACATCATTCTCCTTATGTACATTACTTGATTTCTTTGTTCTTCCAAACACAAAGGAAGATATTTAGAAAAAGTTGGTAACAAGGCTGTTTTGGGTCACCATTGACTCCTATAGTCTTTTTTTTTCCTACTAAAGAAATCAGTGTTGACCAAAACAAAATATCTTCCCTTGTGTTTGGCAGAACAAATAAATTTATACAGATTTGGAATTACTCAAGGGTGAGTAAATGATGACAACATTTTAGTGTGAACTATAAATGTCTTTATTATAAGAAAAGATTTTTATGAGGAGAATGCCATTTCAGTTTCACTATTCCTCACCACATCCACGAGCTGAGAGATAGCCAGGCCAAATTTCACCTGCACCGCTCTGTTGAGATCCTCCACTGGTCTCACCCATTTCTGGTAGTTGCTGAAGAGATGTTTAAAGAGCTTGTCTTCTGTCTTGGCATAGGAAGACAGCACAGGAGGCCCTTAAACAAAACAACAACTTCACGTTAATCTCTTAAATCCAATCAGGAGGGACTAAGAGACTAAACAATAAATTAATTAGATGGCAACAGTCCCACACACAAGGGCCACCCAGGTTTATTGAAGGGGTGACAATTTGATTGTTCATATTGATCTCACAACAAACAACTCACCCAAGACATATAGGTTTTGTAACAACCTTGCACCTGCCCCTCTAAATCTATCATTTAGACAGAGAGGAATTGACTCTCCAACTGAGTTTCTTTTAACAGATAGAATTCCTTAACACTTTTGTCTCTGCCTTTCTTAGTTGAGATTCAAAATACACTTAGGGTCAGATTTAATAACATCTTGCGTTAGTGCAAACTCTCTTTTGGCATAAAAAAAGATCTACTAAATAAATAAGCAACGAAAATTTATGGGAGACACAATTGACTAATTTACTTGTATTAACGCCATTATTTAATATCCACACAATCATGTCTTAAACTATTTTGCACTTGACATGCCAGTGATTACTAATTTGTGCTGTACTTGGTAGATTGCACTGGTCTTGTGGAAATGAGCTGGCTGCATCTGCACTCTTTAATCAGAACTTAATTACAATCCCAAGCTTTTAAGGAAATGCAGTCTCATTCTAATTTGCACTGTTTAGTAAATATTACCCATATGACTGCGCTGACGCTATTGGATGAGAATAAAAATCGAACTGAACTGCGTTGAATAAACCTGGTTCAAATTTGTTTCAGAATTACTTAATTTACACTGTTATTGAACTGAATTGAATTATCATTGAACTGACTTGAGATCAGTAACAACACCATTGCTTTCTATAGGGCTTCTGATAGCTGAACTGAACTTGTTTTGTAATTAAATACATTTACCCAGTTATTAAAAAGAACTAACTAGCTGTATTAGTCATTGACATTCAAAAAAAACACAATGAATTCTTACTGGAATGATGGAATATTACTGGATATCGGAGCTTGAGCCTTTCAAAGCTGCAGTAAAAATGACTTCTGCTTGTAATATGCAGCATATACTTGATCAACTCTAATAAAGCTCATTTGACGTTGCTATTAGATCTCCAGCAGCTGCTTGTATCATGCCAACATCCTGTGTGATCTTGATTTTCCTCTCAGGGTCTCCACAGTCTGAGTCACTATGGGAAACCCAACATGATTTGCTGAACACGTGTTCATTTCTGCGGGGGCAGGTTGAGTTATGAATGGAGATTTATTAAATCTATAATTGTCAAATTGGTTTAGATGATCTGGGTTGTGTAGCCATCATTGGTGGACAGGATGTTTTTTTAAAGTGAAATGTCACACACTATAGCACTGTTCCAAAACGGAAGTGGAACCTCAGAGGGGTCTCATTTAGAATGCTTTATTTGCTGTAATTTTACAAATGCAAATAAAATAGCAATACTATTCCATATGGTATGCCATATCCATGTGGTAAATTAAAAATATGTTGAATAATGAATGCAAAATATATGTGCGTGAACGCATTTTTTTTATGCATTTTATATGACTCTTAACTCATGTATTAAAAAAATCTGGAATTCAGTTTTTTGATGTCTGGAGCTAGATGAAATATAAGACAGAATCAGTCATCTAGCCCCAATGAGTCTCGAGGCAATGATTTGACCCAGAAGCCATAAAACACAGTGAGTGTCATTTTTCTAATTTCTGTCTAAAATTGAGGCTGTTAGCTATCGGTACTGCATTTGTCCTATAAAAAGTGTGGTACGACCCAAACAGCATGAATTGATTGCATTCTGTGCCTATTATTCAGCTCCGTATTTAGATATTGATTGAACGTTGCAATTTTATCTCCACCCCAAAGCTCAGTTTCTGTGCTTATAAATCTTGATGTTCTTTAACTGTTAATTTCACAGACAGCCGCAGATGGTATTCTGGTTTCAGCTTGTTTTCCCATCGATCAATATCTGTGGTCTGTTCCCCTTGATCAATATAAAACTGATTAGAAAATGTTTTAATCTTCAGGTCGCACTACTGTTTCAGTGGACATGTACTATATCATAAAGTAATAATCAATGTGGTGAACATGTAGATCATGATTTACTAAAACACTCTGAATTGCTTCTGCTCTTAATGTGCATCTGTTGTTTTTTTAACAATATATTTGATCTTGAATTAAAAAAGTAACACACCAATGAACTGGACAGACAGTCACTAATTGCATGCAAAGACTGACAGTAACAGAAGCGATATCCGTGCGCCACTAATGATAAGCATATGCTAAATATAAGTCTTTAGGCGGTCAGCAAAATGTGTACTTGCTGGTAACAGAAATAACTGTTGTTTTGAATACATAAATGGTGTTTTATCCAATCAATCCTCAAACGTAATCAATAAAATATAGAATCAAATATTACTAAATCAACATGACCAAAGATTACGCCAACAAAAGACATTTTAAGTGTTTAAAAATAGCTGAGCCCAAGGAAAAGATACATATAAATTAAATATTTCTCTATTTGCTGCATAACACAACATTTTTAAGACAACTAAACCCAAAGGTTTATTGTTTTCGCATTAACGTTATAGATTTCGGACTACTTACGGCACATACCACATGCAGTACTGTGGTACCTGAAATATCTATAACATGTACACGTCTTTGTTTCTGTCTGGTCCTAATTTTAAAGCCCCTCACTGACAAAAATAGAGAGACAATCCATTTTAGAGTGTGATCTTATCTACACCTCTCTGTCACTGAGAGCCTCCATCACAGAGAGGGTCAGAGAGCAAGAGAGCTGTTGGAAATAATAATTAGATAAAGAAATGTTAGTCACAGATGGACAAGAAAGTGAATCGCGGGTCACATCTCATCCCAAATTAAAACTAAAAATATATTATATTCTAATTATATTATATTATGGAAGGGAATCAAAAGAAATATAGGTACAGTGTTCATCTACCAATTTTTTTTTTTTTTTTCAGAAACAGTTTAATACAATATGCAACCATTGTCACACAAGTTATTAAAATGAATGTTTCACATCCCATTTATTATTTGTTGAGTTTCAATGTAATAAGCGGAATAATAAACCAATGTATCAGATGGTTATTATCACAAAATGATGTGATTGTGAAGTAATTCAGTTATATTGCAATCTGCAGACTGAATCAACAACACTGAGAGAGATCTGGACATGTACACTTTGAAGAACGCTCAGTAACCAAATAATTTATATAGCGCATATAAATGTTTATTTTTTTATTTTCATTTGAATTATGACCTGGGTATGTTCTTGACAGGTATCATGAGATGTCCCTCAGTCGGGGAACTGAGCCAAGGTCAGAGACACTCACCTATAGAGGAGCAGAGGACAGCACAGCAAACTAGCAGGAGGACAGATCTGACAGCGCTTTGAGCTGTTACCATGATACCCTCAGGAGCAGCAAAGCCACAGAGAAGACCTGCAAGCAGCCATAAACGTGCGAGCACTTTATTACGCACAAATACAGTCCGAGCTGTTATTAAACACTCACAAGCTTGTTACCCATTAAACGTATGTGATGTGCAGTGAAGACCTGCATGCTGCATCTTTTGCATTTTTCATATATGCGCAAGTGGCCACAAATCACAAACAAGCCGTGTTATGTGACAGTGTATAGGAATAGCACCGTGTTCTGCATCACGCACATGTGAGCGGTCCTTCACACACGAAGCATGCATCTATCCACCTGTCCATTGAGACTACGCGCGCTTCATCAATATGCAAACAACCAGTGTGCCTATATCTGTCTCTGTTTTTCTGCTTTTCTTTTTCCTTACCTGATTATGGACTGGAAGGAAGCAGAATATTTAGAATTTTTCTTTTCCATTTGCCTGCCGTGTGTCCATGCCAACCAGCATGTGTGTGGCTGCTTACTCTCTCTCTCACACACACACACACACACACACACTCCGTCACAGTCTCCTGTTCCTCCTCCTTCTTCAGAAAGGCAAGCCCACCCCCCTCACATTTTCCCGCACAGAAAAAAACAGCCAATCACAGCCCTGGATCCTCCATTATCTTGTAAAGTCTGCCCCCTCCTGCTCAAAATATGCAAACCAGAGGTCTTCGGCTGTTTTTAGGCTAATGACCCTTTGGTCATGGAGAGACTGAGCAGAGACCCTTTATTACATAATGTGTAAAATCGACAGATTTATGGCCTGAACTATAAATAAAACATGTACAGTGCCATATTAAAGATGCTTCTCTTACATTCACCTTGTGTCAATGTAGCCTTGGCCAGGAGGAGTTGATGTCATCAGACAGTATCCAACGTCCATTGGGATGTTCGCAAGTACGTTACTGCCCCCATCAAATATAAAAAAGGAGGAAAAACTATTTAGTATTGCATCCAAATACATTGTCCAAACAGAATATTTCATCACAGTTTAGAAGTAATGACTTAATGAGTCTGAAAAACAATAGTAGGCACATACAGGGAATTAGCTTCCTTTGTTGTGTCGATGACACCCAGAAATGTGTTTCATCAAGACCAGGCTGAATTTGAGGAGCTCATTGTTGGGGCCACAAGTTCCATAAGTTGAACAAAGTTTTGCCTGATGTCAAATTCAAGTTCGGTGAATTAGAGATGCAGAAAGTCGTTGTGCAAATTTCCACTGCAGTGCATTTGACTGTGGTTAAAGCTATCTTTTTTAGGCACGTGATGCAGAACTTTGCTCTATTTCTATTGAGGCGGCATTTCCTGAGACATATAATCGGAAAGTGTGGGAGGTGCATGTACGTGTGTTTGTGTTTGTGTGACTGTACATATGCACTTGCCAATTAGTTCAAAACCTATAATAAAGCCCAAAATCTGTTCCTTGTCTGTTGATTGTATTTTACTGACCAGACAGTTTATATTTTGTTACAAGCGTCCAGTGATGGGAACAGCGGGCGTTGTAAATAATACTGTTTACCGTTACTGATAATAAAATGCGGTGTTACTATAAATTATTGTAGGTTAATGTTATTAGGCCTCTATTTTTATTTTTAAAATCATCTGAATGTATTCGCTGTGTGACGTAGCTATATTTGACGTACCGCAAACTAGTTTAAAGTCACACGGGTCTCCGTGGCTTTGTTTCACACACGCAAATAAAAATACTGAGCGAGAGAATACCACGCAGAACTGACGCGCTTCACGTAAACGAAGTTCCTTTGGAATTATTCGGATTTTCAGAGTCTCTGGTAGTGGGCGGAACTAATGCGCAAACAACAATCTCATTGGCTGGCGCTCACCTATTGTCGTCTCTGTTCTCTGATTTCAGCAAATCAATTTGAGCGAACGCAGACAACGTGATTAATATTCATGAACACAGCAGCTCATTTATCGTAGTGCGTTTATTGCTATTAGTAGAACAATGCATAGTAGTTTTATCGCTATCATTTTTCCACCTTTTTATAGAAACACTAAACGACAAACAATATCGTAAACACCACCGCGAGTCCTAAGCTCAGTCAACATGACAATTATGCCGTTATGGTTATTGTAATTACTAAATGCATCTTATAATGCTAAATTCTAATCAAAATATTATTATAATGCTATTAAAAGTCATACATAGTCATACATATGACTATGACGATTTTATTGCCAAGACGTGTCTCTCACATTGTCCCACAAAAACATAAAAATTGTGTAAGTTAGTGTGCAATGTTTTATATTAATAATTTATTCTATTTAGTGTCCATTTCATACATTTAAATTTAATGTAATATTGGGGGCATCCAAGTTATTTGACAAATTACAATATTTTTAAAAAGTATAACGGAATAGTTACTTTCCCAGATAATTACTTTTATAATAATGTAATTCAGTTACTATTTGTGAGAAGTAACTAGTAACTATAACTAATTAATTTTTAACGTAACATGCCCAACACTACATCTCTCCATCTGTACTATACTTATTATACATGTGTACCGTGTGTCACGTAAGTGAGTAACGTTGAAACCTTTTGCAATTTTCCACCAGGTGTAATTTTTAACACAATATAAATATTAAACATAAATATTAAATATTATTTTTTCAGTGCATAAAAAATGAAGAAATATGATCTGTAACCTCTGAAAATAGATTCCAAGCATTTTATTATGAGATATTGTCGAGTACATTCGTGAATACACACTCAATATGTACAAATTCAATATGTATATATTGTTTTTTATTATGAATCCTGAGAGTTTCCTGTCTTTAAAGATCATTGACAGCAATGTTTCCTTAAAAAAAATGTCCACGGTAATTAAAGTGGTCAACACTCAGTTGGTCAGCATCATAAAAACGTCTATAATGACAGTAAAGCACAAAAGGCAACAGTTATAAAACAGCAAACGATAACGCCGCAAAGCTGCAAAAGCATAATTTAATCACAGTGTAATGCACGCAGATGCTGTACTGCACATTGCACTTCATTATTCTTCATCTGTAAAAATACAAGACATAGCTAGTCATTGTAATTGCACAAAATGACTACAATTATGTGAATATATTACTGTGTTTTACAGTGTAAAACACAGAAGTATATTAAAAACACTGTAGATAACTTCTCTGAGATTATTCATTTATTCACTGAATGCAGACTTACCATTAAAAAGAGGAGTCATCCGACTCTGAGCCAGCCCTAAGTCATAATGGACATTGATTTACACAACCGCATAATTTTTGTAAAAACAGTCAAATAAATAAGAAAAAAAAAATATTGAAACAGACGAGAGAAAATATGTGAAGTTAGTCAGAAATATGAAAAATAAAAGACGGAAATAGCACAGTAAAGAGTACAATAACAGCACAAAACATATTCATAGATAAATTACTGGCTTACCAGACATTACATTGTAAGTGACCAGTACCAGACGAGTCAGGTTTGTCAATATCTAGAACAGATTTATTAATGTAAGATAAAATTATAACAGATAGCCTATGGTCTATAATAAAGCTTCATACTCAGTTTTTTTTTTTTTTCTTAAAGATTTATGAATTTATATGATATTTCCTTTTTGTAAAGTAGTTGACTCGGCAATGTATGAAGGTTAATAAACAACATAACAGTAAATTAACACAACAGTTAACTAAAATCCATGTGCTCGGTTGTTATATAGCAACCCTATCTTCCTGTTTTTCATAAGAAATAATCCAACAAGAAACATGAATAATGAATACCATCATACAACTCTTCTGTTCCTCTGAGCTCTGTCTCGCTTTTTCGAGGATCTGTTGATTAAGATTGCATCAGAATTGTCTTAAATCTGGTATATATGAATTTCCTTTATTTACTTTTGATTTTCTAGTAACCTTTCAAACCAACCTTTCATTTTGGATTCTAAGGCATCCTATTAGAAAAAATTAGAGTATTAGAAATCAAACAGAACGTGAAAATGTGTCAGTGTTTGTAGATGTACTACCTCGTCTTTGGATCAGTGCCCAGATTCCCAGAAACAGACTGAGAAGTAACGCTGTGACAGAGCCCATTATGACAATTAAACCGCTGTGAGATGTTGCTGTCAAAGAAAACCCAGAAACACAAAATGGTCTTATTTTGACAGTTTGCTCACATTTTAGTAATACTGCGGAAATGTCATAAATCCATAAATCCATGACAGTACACTTTAACCATATTTGCATACAACAGAATTACGAAATTGTACATCATTTAAGTTTTATGTGGGTTAGAACTACTTTGAATTCAGCTAAGCTGCATTTAATACACTATAGAAACTATATAATAAACTACAATTAATTTGAATGTAATTCCACATAATCAGCACCCTGCCCCCATTCTTACCAGTTACATGAAGATCAACTTTAATATTTTGATGAATTTTCATTTCGTGGTAAGGGAGTATATTTAACAATACAACACAACTGTACGTCCCAGCATCTTCCATCTGGACCTCTCTGAGAGTGAATGTTGTCATCGTCTTCTCTTTGTCCCAAATATTAACTTTAACAGGATTTCCATTTTTGATTAGATAAACCAAGATCATGTTCCTGGACTGTTTGTTGCGTAAAGGACTGGATGTTGTACAGTTGAATTCAGCATTACTTCCCACTGGCACCTGAGACTTGAGCAAATGTATCTGCGTATAAATAAAAGACTCTATGGCAGAAAAGAGAAAGCTATGGTTAAATGTTGTAGCATGACCTTTCATATAGGCTATTAGACAAATCAATAAAAAAAACCACAATATTAAACGAGTAATTTAACATTTCATCCGTGCTCAGGAATCAAAAACACTAAATATAAGCTAACGTGTGTTACACCTTACCAATCACATTTATGAAGATGTAATTATGACCGTATCCCGTCACTTTGTTTATTTGCAGCCGCTCTTCTGAAAACACACAGCTGTAGTTGCCTGAATGGTTCATTGCTATTTTCTCTATTTTAAAGGTGGTGTCTTGAGTGCGACCGTTTTTCATTTCAATAGCTTTACCGTTTTTACACAGATATAAATAAACTGCCTTTCCTATAAAACCAAATGTGCTGCAAGTAACCTCCAGTCTACCACCTTCTGGTACTTCTTTATTTTCACTAAAAATCTTAGCTTGATGAATTTCTTGAGCTGCGAAGGAAAGAAGAGACATTTTAATCGCGATAAGGACGATATTACATTTACAAGTCGTTTATTCAGGGCCTTGCTGGAACATACCTTCACATTTAAGGAGTAGATCCATGATGATATCTGAAAATAGTAATTAACATTTATTAAACAAACACCACTAGCATTTGTGTTTATTTAATCTATTGATCGTTAATGATTTTGTCATTTCAGTACTTACACGCAAGGAGAAACGCACCAACCATGGCTGCTGAGCAAGGTTTCATTGACTTTTCTTGCACTCCACAAGATAATTGAGTTTCTCGTGACTTGCAACCAATTTATTGTTACAGGGTCACTGCACTAGTTTGAGCAGACAGTGGCAGTATCTATAATAGTCATGCTGTGAAGGCGTTCTGAAGGCGGAAACATTGTCAAACAGTCTTGAAAGGTGTATTTTACATTAGCCTACTATTGATGGATATTCATTATTCCTCAACATGCATTTAAAAAATGCTTTCCATAGTATTTCATACCCTTTCAACTGCTATTTCTATTAATGTTGCACCACTAATTCACACAGATTAATTCACACAGGCTAACCGTTCACGCTCATGTTTGTTTTCTCATTTTAAGAAAGTGATTATTTCTTGCACACATATAACTACAGCTTTTCAGTAACATGCTATATTTTGTTGTTTTAATGTCACAGTTGTATTGTGAATGCAATGTCACTGCAAGGTGAGCTGAGGGGAAAAACTAGTGTATTTATTCTTTTATTCGTGCTGAACAGTCTCTCTGCTGCTCATGAAAATGTGCTTTGATCCTGACTAACATCTATGGTAATAGCGCCACTGAAAGGTCAGAAGCAATAAACGCATGTTGCTGCAGCAACACATAAAAACAATAAATAAAAAAATAAAGGAATAAATATGTGCATTATTCAAACAGCCAATCATAAATGTATGTTAACAGCAGTTAACAATAGAATAGTGTTCTTGTAATGTAATGTTCCTGTTAAAGTCCTGTTGTCCTCATTTGGTCATTTTCCTGTGTTACCTGAATAGTTCCCATTGTTATTATTAGTGTTTTATTGGTATCTAGGTGTTTTAAAGTAATCTAGTTTGTGTTCCCTATTTAAGCCTGTTTCTCAGATTCAATTACTGGTCACTTATGTTAAAGTAGTAGTTCCCCCAAAAATAAAAATTATACCATAATACTCATCCCTAAGCTATATAGGCATAAATTACTTCTTTCAGATCAATAAGTCTGTGATTTGAGTGATAATTTTTTAAAAACAGAAATATTTTTGTTCCAAAAAACATCTATCTGCTTCAGAAAACATGTGTCAACCTCCCACAGGGGAACATGGTGGGAATAAACCATGGCATACTAAGAAATGGATGCCAAGTCTTGAGGTATGAAGGAATTCCACTACAAAAACAGTAACAGACTACTTCGACCAGAGTTCACAAGGGTAACAACTGGGAAAAGTACACAGATCCAAAAGGAATGAAGCTGTAAGCCAATACTGAGTCTCCCACCAATTACCTGATGTTACCTAACACAATGGAAGACACAGGCTTAACGAAAAGATTATAAAATCTTGTAAAGGTATTGCCAGCCTTTAGCTCTGCAAATATCTGCAAGAGAGGCGCCGTGCACCAAACCCCAAAAGGAATCAACACTCAGAGTGGAATGAGCTCTAACTCCCATAGGGCATGGCTCACTTGGGCCTAAGAGAATGAGGTGCATGTTAGGAGGATTTAACCTCAAGGCCACAATAGCAGCAACGTACACCTTGAAAGTGAAGTGAAGGAGGACAGCCTCCACTCCAACTTTTCCTACAGGAAGAAAAGCACCACACTAATCGGACATCTCTGAAGGTCTTCTCTGCAAATAGACCCCACTTCAGAGGATAGGCCTGCCTCATAGAGGAGGCCCTGGCCTGTGTGATGGGGAAGGCCAGAGAGGTCCCGTCCAGAAGCCAGTTGTGCAGGTTTTACAGATCAGGACTTGGGTTTCAACATGTGCCCATCCCCTGAAAAAGAGAACTCTCCAGGAAGGGGTTGTTGCAAGAAGTATAAGGTCTGCAGTGCAGGTTTGGGTGGGCCATTATGGCACAACCATCAAAACCGGCACCTCGTCCTCCCTGATATTTCACAGGGTCTGTGCAAGGAGGCTTACTGGGGGAAAGCATATACTTGCTTAGACCCCGGGGGCCAACTGTGTGCAAGTGCATCCATGCTAAGAGGAGCCTCGGTCAGGGCATAGAACAACCGACAGTGGGAGGATCCTCGGGAAGTAAACAGGTCTATCTGGGCTTCCCCCAAATCAACTCCAAGTGAGCTGAACCACCTGGGGATGGAGGTTCCATTCTCTAAGAAGGGTAAGTTGCCATGAGAGCATGTTGGCTGCATGACTGAATGTGAATAGCCCGCAGTGACTCCAGAGAACAAGATGGCAGACGAGATGCGATATTCAACTGGAACCTACACCTCCCTGGTGGTTGATGTAAGCTACTTTTACCATGTTGTCTGTATGAACCAATACATGCTTGCCCTGAAGTAAAGGCCAAATCCGGCACACCATTTAGCAGCCCTGAGCTAAGACCAATGTTCACAAAGAACTAGGGCTGCTTGATCATGACAAAAAATCATAATTGTCAATTATTTCCATGATACTGCAATTAATTACAATTATCACAGTTTACACTGAATGATGTTTATACCATTGTTTGAAGCATCTGCATGCCATTTTTTAAAACTACACTAGGCATTGCTCCACTGATCATGTACTGGTTACTCCACTGCACACCTCAGATCACTTCCTGTTCACTCTTAACAGGATAAGATGTATCTTTACATTACGCCTAACCGGTGTTGGGGAAATTACTTTTAAAAGTAATACATTACAATATTTTGTTACTCCCTAAAAAAGTAAGTTTTATGGAAAGTAATGATTTATATTATTTTGCTTTATGCTCACGTTACTTTTTAAATATGAGTATGGCTTGATTGCTGGTTATTTTTGATAGCAAATGAAAAGCTGTTTTGTGCCAAAAAGTGTAATGAATAAACCTTAGGCTGAAGGAAGAGTAAATTCACGTCTGTACATTAGAATGCAGGAGAAGAAAGTTCAACACTCTTTAGCAATAAAAAAGAAGCACAATTGTTAGCTTATCTTTTTTTAGCATGGCTGAAAAGGACAGCAGCAGCAGAGACATATATAAAGTAATGTAAATGTAAAGTATCTAAAATTAGATACATTTGTTATTACCATATTTAATTATTGCAGATTTGTGTCATATTCTGAGCTTGCATTTCAATTAATTTTGATGAATACTATATTTTTTTTTTTTTGTGAGAAGAATTAATGCATGTTGACATTTAGTCTAGAACTACAGTAGCATGATGTAACAGCATGAACACAGCAAAGGAGACTTGTCAGTAAATTAAAGTATAGTGTTACTTTTCTAGTTACTTGATAAAAATGTATATTATTACGTAACTTGCTTTACATATAATGCCTTACTCCCAACACTGTCTGACACAGAACTGTGTACATAATTTGTATACACTGGATGCTGTCTAAAATTCCAGAAACCAACAGAAAACCAAGTAGTGTATTAGCAGACATTTTAACTTTTTAAATGTTATGTTATATGTTATATGTTATATGTTATGTTATGCTATGTTATGTTATGTTATGTTATGTTAGGCTTTTAGGATTGTGCTGCCTATTGTGTGTGTGTGGTTTGAGAGTGGTAGCGATAGTAGGGATCTGAAAACACATAGTAAGAATTGGTTATAAAAACAAAAGTGAAACAAGCAGTAGGAAAGAGGATAAATAAAAAGCAATACTTGCCAGTATCCCTGACTGGTGGAATCACAGAGTAGAGTCGATGGTCTTTCCACACTTTGGTCTGCACAGAAGGGCTGCCAGGTTATACTAACCTTTTTATACCAATTTGACAGAACTGAACACACTTTAGCAATCGCACATGATAGAGTATGAGACTAAGTGCAACTTTAGTACATCTCAACATAACAAATGAAACACTAAATATACTAATATAAAATATAAATAAATATACTATATATATATAGGTTTACACAGTATTTAGCGCAGATGTTATCTTAGATTGACACCCAAATGTGGTTGGTTATTCATAGTTTTATAGCATGTATGGTTTTTATTAGTGTGACAAATTATTTCAAAGTAGTGTAACATTTATTAATGATGCCCGTGAACCATTGGTGGTGCTGTGGATGATTATTTGTCTAGATGTGCAAGTTCCTCATGCATGCTAAACATTACATTTAAATGTTTATTTTTTGCTAGTCCATCTTTAATTGTTAACTTAGATGCCACAGTTATAGTGCAGTTATAGCAGCTTATAGTGCTCCTGCAGTGCATGCTGGGAACTGCAGAGCTACACTGCAACCAGCACTAGTGTAGACGCATAATACAAACATTGTTTCATAAAGCTTAAAGCAAGATTGCACATATTGAAATTTCACTCTGTTTCACCTATTTGAAAGGAAGCATGGAACACAAAATAACATTTTTATTGGATTATGCATGAATTTTGTTTTATTTATTAGTATTATTATTTATTTTATTTTATAGTAGTAAGCACTATTTTCTATACACCGAACTGCATTTAAGAATCAGTAAACTATAAGTAAACATTCATCCATAGATTCGCTATAGGCAGAATTCACAAACTACAAAAAGACCCAAACTACAATGCAGCTTTATCCTCCGTACCGTTCTAAAGCTTAGGTCTAAAGTCTAATGCCAGGAGAGGGGTTGGCTAGCAACATGTCTAAAGTCTTTCACCATGAAGTCACAATAGAACCACTGGGGGAAGTGAGCATGGTGTGTGTTTTCATGTCAGGCAAAAGACAGAACTGAAGACCAGGGAAGGGGGACACACTGGCCCTTAATATATGCAGAACTATTGTGTGGAGTCAATGCAGCATGCTAAAATGGGGCAAGTGAGGAGAAAGACACTGGAGAGAGAGGAGAAAGAAGACCAGGAGGGAAGCACATGCAATAATGAGGTCATGAGGATTTAAGGATATGTCTCGTGGATATCCATCTTAGCAAGTTGCTGGCATGTTTCTGTCTGTTACTTAGCTTAAAGCGCCTCCAGAAATGTTTGCAAGAGCGTTAAAACTTGTTGTTCAGCTACTGTTTTTAAAAGACTGCACGTAGTGTGGTGAGGAGGCAAATCGCTGACAACATCTTTGTCTGAGAGTGAGAACCACACTAAGTGCATTTCTGACTGCTGATTGAGTTTGGATGCGTCAAATGATAAAACCCACAAAAATACAAGCTGAAAAATCTAGACTGAGACCACAAAAGGAAAGAAGCCAGTAGAGGTAAGAGAAATATCTGTTTTTTTACCTCTTTTTGTGCTCAGATATAATGTGTATTGTTTAACCACTTTATAAAAAAATAGAAACTTGTAGATGCATTATAAAACAAATAATTTACTTAATCAGTAGTTAAAATGACTGGAGCAGGTGGACCAAAGCCACACCCAAATCTGTTATTAAAAATACAACTTAATTATAAGTATAGTATAGTTTTAAACTTGAGAATATTAATACTTAGTCTGGAACGAAACTTTTGAAGTTTTCTTAAAACAATGCCTGCCACAAAATATATATATATATATGTAATATATATATATATATATATATATATATATATATATATATATATATATATATATATATATATATGCCACCATTTACATGTTTAACAGTACATTGAACTGAAAATTTACCATTTAAAAAGGTAAAATCATTGTTTATGTATATTTATGTGTACCACTCAGACTAGGCAAACAGCGTGATGTGCACATACAGCTCACCACATCCCCTCACATGTAACCCTTTCCAGGTGTGATGCATCTTTCTATAAGAGTTCAGGTGTTTTAATGGGTGTGGAATGATGTGTGAAGGAATGAGCTCCTGGATTTTGGCCCACCAATGTGTCTTGGTGCTGTTCATTTACTGTATGCCAACAAGCCAAGCCTTTCTTCCCAACTTCTGGTCACGTGTACTAACATTGTCCTGGGATTCATACACACACCAGTACATGACAGAACAAGCTATACTGAACATCACAATGGAAACTCTGAGCAAAAGGATGGAACGTCATCGTGATGTAGATGATGAAGAGCTGGTAGGTTTCTGTGCTACTGAATATTTCCAGTTGCTGATGTGATGATTTAAAGATTTAGTGTCACTGATTTATTTGTTTCAGTATACTTGGCTTGGTCGAGGTTTTGGCATGCTGTGGGGGAGGTAGCAAGTGCTAACTCTGAAATGGATTTCTTGAGCTCCACATGTTCTGATCCAGTATACCACTTTGACTCTGAGAGAGTGGAAGGAGCCACCCAGATTCTACGAGAGTTATGGAGCCAGACGGTACTGCAGACCCAGGCTAAGGAGTACTAGGGGCCAGGCATAGCCTGGGTCAGCTTTTCCACTCGTTACAGGTTGGCTAACACATTTTATTTATTATTCTGACAACATTATATGTATTTCCTGTTGAAAAAAGCAACAAATGCAGGTTAGGTATGTTTAAAAGCATGGTATCTGGTGTGAGCTGGTTTTAAGCTGGTTCTGAGCTGGTTATAAGATTGTTGTGAGATGGTCAGGGTTGTCTGCCAATATTACTTGATTAAGAATATGATATTACAGTCACATGTTGCATTGGCCATTAGATGTTTGTAGCATTGTTGTATATTGTTAGCATTACGAAAAAACTGACTGTTGTATGCGTATGTTTGTAGGACTTTACAGTCACAGTAACTGGGTGGAGATGGGTCAGCAAGAAGTGTACCTCCACCTTCTGCACCCAGAAGAGCCGTCAGTTGCTGTAGCTTCAGGTGAGTCCCTCAAAAAGCATTTATCAATAAATCATTACCCGCTCAGTGTTCACCATAATGTGTTTATTGTTTTCAGAGGAAACCCCAACCTGTGCAGAGTGCTACAGATTTAGCTGTTACAATAATTTGCTGGAGGAAATGATTCGTCAGACAAACCACTACTGACTACTGGTTATTTCAGCACTTACCCTGTCAAACCTCAAGGTATAAGCTTCATCATGCAAGTTAAGTGAATAAATATGTCCTGGTCAATTTTCACCAGTGATGGTAATAACGGCATTACTAACGGCATTATTTTTTGTCAAGAACCAGTAATCAAACAAATTTCCCCGTTACAATGCCGTTACCGATATTGATAATAAAACATGGCGTTATTTTTCAGCCTTTTTAGAAACAATAAACGACAAACAATATCTTAAACACCACCACGAGTCTTAAGCTCAAGTCAATCATTGAGGAATCATACTGGAATCATTTTATTTAAACATTGATACATTTTTGGATTACCAAAAAAATTATTTTGCATCCTGGTAATTGGGAATGTGCTTAATTATTACAGTAGTACAATCTTAATCATTTACTTTTACTACTGTAATTGGTATTACCTTGAGTTTTGGGTGAAACATATTGGAGTGAAATATAACCTAGAAATCTTCATATTTCATGAGATTCACCTCTTTATTCGTCGTTTAAACTCTTTAGTTTAAGTTATTGTAAAGAACCATATCTTCTAAACCTATAAAAGCTAATCTGATTTATGATTCATTCTGATGATTTAGTACGCTATTGTTTTGTTATTGAAAAGGAAAGTGCAGTCATGGTGGGATTCTGGACAGCAGTCGTCACCAGGGAGCTGAGGGAGGGAATCAACAAGGACAGCACATCTCCGCTGTTCTCCCCTCATCACTACCTCCATAAAGAAGCTGCCCATCTGGCTACCACAGCAACCCTCAGAGTGCTCCAAGACCTCCGCAATGAGGTGGGGCCAAAAGCTTCCTCAGGTCAGAGGTCAATTTAAAAATCACTACTGCTTACAGTGATCTACAAAGAAAAGTGGGACTCATGATTAACTTTTAGACGCCTTTTGATGCCTTTTGTTAAAAAGGAACACACCTATAACAATTGGAAGTTATTGGGTGATGGCACTTTTAGCATAGCTTAGCATAGATCATTGAGTCCAATTTAACCAGTAGCATTTTTGACCAGAGATTCTTTTCCTATTTAAAACTTGACTCTTTTGTAGTTCTATTGTCCACTAATACTGGTGGAAAATCAAAAGTTGCATATACAATATGATTAGGAAGTTTACTCCTTTCAGTGTAATAATTAAGAGGTTTTACTGCTGTAACATGACCACAGCAGGGACAGTGTTATCACACAGCACTTGAAAACAGCCAGACCCTCTTGCCTGCACAGAGAGCGTGTCTTACAAACTGGGGACTATTTTCTCCACAGGCAATTCACGATATCACTGCGCCATGTTATGGCAGCAAACCTCCTTGATTATTAGACTGCAATGGGAGTATAATTCCTAATCATATTGGCATAGAAAATATCATTTTCAAAATCTTTTCATTTTCCGCTGTCTTAGTACATGATATAACTACAGAATAGTCAAGTTTTAAATAGGAAAATGTCAAAACTCTTTGGTGATGTTTAACCCCATGCTACTGGTCTAATTGGATTCAATGATCTATGCTAAGCTATTCTAAAAGTGCTATTGCCAGACCTAGAGATTGGCTGAAGGGATTTCAAAACAGTAAAACTCAGTTTATTATCTCTGGGAGAGAGAGAATGAGCCTATTTCCAATAATGTGGAGTGTTCCTTAATGAGTGCATTAAAGGATAGCACGTCTGTGAATTTTTACCTTCCTGTTTACAGTTTTGTTGAAAAACTATTTGGAAAAGCTTTTTCCATGGTTTGCTAATTCAGTAAATTAAACCGTTTTTTTCCAATGTCTGTGGAAACCTGTAGGCTCTTTAGTGTCCAGCAGCCCCCAACACTGGTCTTTGTCATGGACACAACTGGCAGCATGTTTGAGGAGATCACAGCAGCCCGACTCAGAGCCCTCTCCATAATACAGGCACGAGAAAAGAGTCAACGCACTCAGTCTGCCTGGCACCTTCATTCTAGTGCTTTTCATGACCCTGGTTAGAATGATATGCTTCTAACAGCAGAATTAGTTGCATTTGGATGTTTACACAGTTCTACCCTAAGCACACTGATGATATCTCAGGTTTTGGGCCAGTGAAGGAAACAGATGACCCTCATCAGTTCATGCAGTACATGGAGGATCTGACGGCTCTTGGAGGTGGGGATGAACCAGAGATGTGTCTCTCTGCCCTTCAGGTAAGCATAACACATTCTCAAACATTGAACAAAGTTAAAAATTATAACAGACTTGCTATGGATAAAAACAGGGAAACCCCTGTATTTGTGGACAACTAATAAAAGTCTTGGAGGTGAGCAACCTCCAATGTGTAGAACTGTTCCAATTCAAGGGCTGCATCCTCAGAATACAAACAGCTTTAAAGAGTTTTAGTTGTCTGATGTCAGTATCCATGGAATTAACACCTCATACATAAATTTAACTTTTGGTCTACCGTTTAGAGAAACAATGTTCAATTTCTCATATGTAATTTGACATTCATTGTGCAATTCAAATTTTCATACCATTTGTTGTTGCTCACAAACTTCTCCAAAGAAGACTCCTCACGATATTGTATCCACGGCCAAAACATTCCCACCTTATACCCCTGGTGTCTTTACCCCTATTTGGTTAAAGTAAAAGTTCTCACTCTGCTATATCCAGCTCAGTGTAAAGTAATATGCTAAAACAGTGGAACCGAAAACCTTAACACAGGGAATGTAACACTCAGATTTTAAAGTGACAGGTGAATCAATCTGTCCCTAGTTCTTTCCCTTCATTAACATATATAGCAGAGCTGGACTGGTACCTATTGAACATGTTTTCAAAATGTTAGTTTAAAGTGTAGTGATCATTGGAAATGCAGCACGTGCGCCCAAAAGCCACTTCCTCTTCTTCTCTGCAGTCATGTCTCTGCTTCTCTTGCACTTGTTGAGCAGACTCCCAATCTATTTGCTACCATTTGTCAAGACGGCTTTTCCAGAACTGTCTGGTCACATTTAAAATTTGAACACTCAAAGCATTTAATCTTGGTGATTCACAACCACAGTTGTTTTATGCAATCAGCTCTTTGTTGGATTTTTAACTATCACTTTCAATGTCTCTAGATTTCATAAACCTCATCGGTTTAACAACAGCAGTTCCACATTCTATTTTAATCTCTTTTTTACAAAGTAAGAGCAAACAGTTTCTTGAGTGCAAAACAAAGAAAACGGCTCTTCTGACATACAATATGGTGTATAACAACAAATAACAACAAATTATCTGCCTTGCATATTTTACTAGAAAATAATATTACTGTGAGATGTCTATTATATATCTGTTCAAATGAAAATGTACATTTCATTTGGTCACCTAATTCTGTTCTCCAAAATTTTGTCCATGACTACGATTTTCATAATTCTTATATAATTCTACAGGTGCATATTCTAATCCTGTTCCCATTTCAGAATTTATTAAATAATTTATTAAATATTTGAATAATTTTACAAAAGTAAAAGATCTATAAATCTTAGGATATCAGTATTGACCTTGTTTAACTCTTTAAAAACTGAAATAATAAAAAGTGCATACATCTTCTCAGATCCTGATGTTACATTTACATTTACATTTAGTCATTTAGTCATTAATTGGTAATGAGAAGCAATTCATATCAACAAAATAAGCACATAAGCAAAAAGTTACTGATAAGCACTCTTTCATGTCAAAGGCAGATTTTATAAATATGAGCGTTGGTGTGGATTTAAGCATTTGCACATTCTCACGATCAAATCTGTGTGTATGCACGCTTTATAAATGAAGCCTCCAGTGTTTTACAAATCGTACATGTAAATGAAGTTAAAATGCCCTTTACAGAAAAAGGTAAAACAATGATGTCAGATTTTTTTGTATTTTGCCTACCTCTACCTTTTTGAAGCAAAGTACGAAGGAATAATTATGTATATTAACAAAAGTATATAAGTATATCCTTTTTTTTTTTAAACGACCAATCACTTTACTAAATTGCACCCTTATTCTTTGGCTGGAAGCCCTTTGAAGCTGCATTGAAACTGGAGTTTGACCTTCAGCCCGTTGATCCTAATTGAAGACCATTATAAGAAGAAAAGCTAAATATAGGTTTTATTCAAGCAAAGAGCATGTTGCAATATGAATATGATTAATAATGGTATACCTCTCCCAAAATATGGTGATGACTTTCCATCAAAAAGCTGCTTTATTTATCTACCCAAATTTACTGGCGAATATAAGATCTATACACTATCACTGATTATACACAGAATCACAGCTACCTATCGCCTAATCAGGTCTCACAGAAACTGAGCCTAGAAAATATAATAAACACTACACAGCACTACATTTACTTAAAGTAATTTGTCCTAAATGTTATGGTCCAGTGGTACTTTACTTAGGACACATTTGTAACACTTTAGCTTAGCATGAAACACGATGGATTGTAAATTGTACCAATAACAGTGGTGTACATTCTAAATGTGTCTCTATCTGTGTCTCTTATGTGTGTGAATGTGTCTGTGGGTCAGTTGGTTCCTAACCCATAGCCCTCCGCTGTCAGAGAGATATTTAGATTTCACAGACGCTTCTCTCTAAAGACCATCATCTGCAAAATGCAGTCCAGGCTCTCATACTGGAGAAGCAAATAAAGGTAAACGCACAAACACACATTGTTTAAAACATTCAATAATTAGGGTATTATGTTGGTAGCTTAGCATATCAAAACTCTACTGACTCTCCTGGGCAGAGAGCCAAAATGTATTGCATATTCCAGATTCCATATTCACTTACGATGTTGCATTTTAGCTGTGATGCTACCTCAGAAAGCTGTTGCCTACAGTATGTAGGCAAGGTAACTTAAGTTTTTGGAACAGAGGCATTGTTTTCTACGCATCTAATCTTGGTACGCTGCTAGGTGAACTTTTTACTCACTGAAGATCTAGCATACCAGAGGAAGCGTAAAAGGGATGAGAAAAAGGAAAAGAAGAGAATCTTTATCTCCTGATAGATTTTCTCTGTATTCCTCACTTTCTTCTTTGTCTGGAGGAATGACTATCTTCACTACAAAAACAGACATTCAACAAGTATCAACCATTGTAGAAGACACCACCACCTCAAGCAAGGTAGAGCCAACTGGAAACACAACCTGTTTTAAGAATTAAAGGATTAGTCAACTTTCACAATAGAAATGTACTGATAATGAACTCACTCAAAAGATGTTCAGAACTTTTTCAGTTTAAATGAAATTAATTAATTTTTTGAGGACAATGATTACGTAATGAGTGAGGTCCAGTTAGTGCAAGATGAGCCTATGTGGTTAAAAATTATATATTTTATTCAAATTTAAAAATTAATTTACTAAACGTTTTACTAGTTAAGACATTTATTCCTGGCCTGGGATCATGTAGAGCCTTTGAAGCTAAATTGAAATTGCAATTTGGATCTTTCAACCCTTTGATTTACATTGAAATCCAACATATGGAGAAAAATCCAGAACGTTATCCTCAAAAATGTTAATTTCTGTTTTATCTTGAAGAATGAAAGGTGATGAACATCTTGAATGACATTGTGATGAGTAAACTACCGGGAAATTTTTATCTGGAACTAAACGAATCATTTAATTACAGTCAGAATTTAATACAGGATTCTGAATTACCATGCTTTTATTTTTTTAAATAGGTAACTCTGCTTCATGCAGAAAGTGAATCAAATTCATCAAATCCTTTCAGAGTGGACAAAGCTGTGACAAAAGTTATGCTGCACATCACTGGTCAGCTGACACATTGTGAGCTTGTCAGTCCCTCAGGTACTTACAAAGATCTTTTACTGTAGCTAAACAGTCCCTCTCCACCTACCTAAGCACAACAAAGTCGGCTTTCTTCTCACCACTAGTTCTTTGATGTCTGTTTGGTACTTGACTTCAATAACCATATAAAAGTCCAAATCTTCATATACTTTGGTGGAATGATCTGAACTCCAAACAGTAAATTTCTAGCGCCATAAAAGAGAAAATATCCCTTTAAATGCTTGACTCACAACTGTTAATGCACACTTTATTCTTGTCTCTGCTTTCACTTTTATAATCTATCAGTGTATATCTCTATACCTTTTTGAATCACTGTACATTGTAGAGTTCTCATTTTTCCTAATATTTATTTCTCAGTAAGTTCAACAGAACTCTTCCTGGTACTGACGGTCCCTCAGCAGTGCTAAACTCATATGTGACGGTCTAAATAGAATAAAGCCTGCTGCCTACACACAGATAGGTATATGGCAACTTAGAGTCAAAACCATTGAATAATGACATTCAATCGTGCTGGGTAAATAATATGCACGTGAAATCACCCAAATCTTAATATGATGCAGTTAGTAATAAAAATGTTACAGTCGTATTGTGCTTAACCTTCTTCTAGGTGATAGCAGCTTGGACTTCCTATGTTATTTTGGTAAGAGAATCTAATGAGACACATCCAGGACTGAGAAAGAATGGAAGGGCAGTCCTATGGCAGGTCTTTTCTTTGTTGTCTTGAGACATTTGTGTAATGCTAAACATTAGTTTAAAGTATTTTTCACTGTTGTTAAGGATCTATTCGCATCTTTTCCTGACTGTGTTATTTTACTACCACATTTCTTCATAGGAGTTCCAGTGTTTTTAGTGGTTGCTGTGACAGGCATATCACCCAATGAGGAGGCCCTCATTCAGTCACATGACCCTGTTGGGGCCTAATGGGGAGAGCCTACAGTAGTATGGCTAAACTCTACATCTTCTCATTGGTCTGAAGAGGAGCTAGTGGGGTACATGGACTCAGTTCCCAGGATGCCATTCAGCATCGATTGTCTGAAAGGATAAAAGAGGCAACTTGCTCCTCGAAAGAGTTTCCACTGAGATGATTCAACCGACACATGTGCAGATACAGGTACGAATGGAATAAATTCAAAAATAATGTGCTGGCAAATCATAAAACATTCAATGAAAGTGCCCTTCTTCCTAGGTGCATTCAGCTCCACAGCTTCTCCCAGGTCACAGCTCGACTGTGTTGTTTGAGATAATCAATCCATGGTCCCAATCGTCATTTTAGTCTTTCAGCAAAAGATGACCATGGGTATCTATCCCACCCAGACCAACAAAGGTGAGAACGAGCAAAGGAAAGTTTTTCAAATGACACAAATACAACAGTATTTACTAACTGTATATAAAAACACATCTACCTAATGACTGAATGTTTAGAATCAGTTTGGTTGAAGATTTATATACTTTTATATTTCAGCAATACAGGTTATACATGTCATTATTCCATTTTAGGCTAGTTTATAAGTGCAATGGGCTCTGAGAAGCGGGAGGTTGAATTAAGGACCCTCATACTGCTCAGGCAGGACAGCCATCACCCTGACTCTCACTGTTCAGGCAGAAGACTTACTACAGAATTATGCTGTGGTACATTTGGCAGTCATACCTCAAAGTAAGAACCATCATTTATGTGTGTGTTTGTGTGTGTGTGTGTGTGTGTGTGTGTGTATGTGTATAAAAGCACTAAACAGATTGAGAACAGATACAGGCTGATCCCAAACCAGAGGCCTTCATTTAATAAAAAGAGTGTGCATGCACTTAAATCCACAGCAATGCTTGTACCTAAAAAAACGTTGTTGAGTTAAAAATTTTTGTATGTAATGCTCATTCTATAAATCGTACACATACGCATATCAGGGAAATAATCACAAGATCAAATTTAGGAATTTTTATAAATGAGCCCCCTATAATCGGTGGACACTGTTTTGTTAGGTGTGTCTCAATTTACTGCCTCATATGTGAATTCTGAATGTTTAAATGTGACCATGTAACAATTTCAGGGAACCCGACAAAAACCTCCAACATGTTCTTCCGTGCATGTGGAGTCCTCCTGTCCCTCTTTGTGCTCTCATAGAGCAGCTGGAAAGTCTCACTTTAGCAAAAGACAGAGGTCACTCTGGACTGGCATCCAGCAGCTGGCAAGGTTGGAGAAGGCACTTTATTCTGTCAGAGATGTCTGTGCAGAGACGTCCAGAACATTTCCACAGCTTCATGAAGAGACCCCGGGAGAGTCCATCTTCCATTGCTACAACCACAAAAAAGACACTCCAGAACAGCACTTTGGAGACAGAATCCAAAACAAAGACTGGATGGAGTCTGGTTATTGAAGGGGATCATCAGTCCAAACATCAGTGTGAATGGACTAGGGGAAACCTGTAAAGATGCATTATTCCTCCAGGCTGCTTTGTGCCTTCATGCAGAGATAAGAAAAGTGTGGGATAGAGCAGGAAAATATGAGGTGATTGTCCTCTCAAAGCCAGGCAGGAAAAGGGGCATTACAAGAAAAGGAGCAGGGGCACATAGTGAGGAATCTGCTTCATGGCTAGATTTCATGTTGTAAAAGCCACTTAACACTGATCTTTCTCATGAAAATAAATTTAATTTGTTGAGCGGCTCTTTTGTGCAGCTCTGTGTGGACACATATCACTAGCTCTTTGGTATCTAGCATGCTTAGGGTGGGGATAGTTCCCCTCAAAAATTACTCACCCCCATTTTGTTACCTAAACCTGTAAGACCTTTGTTTTTATCAAAAGTACTCTTTTGTGTTCTGAGATACTAAAGGTCTTATAGATTTGGAATGACATTAAGCAGAATAATTCATGAAATAACTTTTCATTTTTTGGAGTGTATATTTGGGTACTATTTCTTTAAATACTAATTACACAGAAAAACAATAAATGTTACTCAGGGATAGTATATTCTGTGTTTAGGTCTTCCTTGATATTTGTATTATTATGTCCCAGGATTTTTGTACAAAACAATAACTTACAAGTGAATGTAATATAATGATTTCAAAAGTTGTCACAATAAGGTTTTCCAAGATACTAAAAAATAGCCTATTATTTAAACACATCTTAAGAATCCAAAAGTAAGAAGCAGTTAGAATGCCATTATAATCTCCAAGCAATAAAAAAATTACATGTATGGGCTTGTGTTTTATATTCATTGCAACAAACAATGTAGGTGAATGAATCTGTTTCTTGAAAAGAGTGGAGTGATCAATGAATTTAACCGTCCATTCATATGGACTCCTGTGTCCCAATATGTATATTTTACTATCCACCTCTCCTTAAATAGTATTCAAAATAGCAAGAGACATACCTACTGGCAAAGTTTTGTTGTCATTTACTTATCCATGACAGACCTAAATAGCTAAAAAATACATTTTGTAAAAAAATTGTTATTTATCAATATTTCCTATAATTCTCTTAATTTCAGTGGCCCCAGAAGAATTATAATATGTTTATGTACGCAGGACCATTAAACCAGTAGCATCCTAGCTTCAAAATATGCCTGACCAGCATATGCAGTTTTCTTCAACATTTTTTTATCCAAAGCAACTTTTTGGGGACAGGTGTTGTTCGAAAGTACCAAGCTTAGAGAGGAAGTAATAAAAGAGAGTGACAAGGTTTTTTATTATTGTTATTTTCTTAAATTTAGGATGAAGTCAATTAGTGTAAATGATCGAGAAGTTAACGATTCTGGTTGGGGTTTGAAGATCATTCCACCATGGGTGGAACCGCTTGAACCTGATTTTACTTAGCATCTTAGGCCCAGCACTAGTGCGACAGCAGAGGAATTTCCCTGATTTTCTGAGTTCAGCGTGTTCCTGGATCAACATCTGCGTTGACCCTGGAACAACATTTTGATTAGCCAATCAGATTTGGAAGAACCATTTTATAGTTTTTTGTGGTTGTTTAGGTTGATAATCAGTGATTGGGACTACATCGATGTCATTCATCATTCATCATTTCCTCTGGATTTTAGGCATTACTCTTGGGCGTGGTTAGGTTGGTTTTGGATCTTTGGTTTAAAATGTTGTTCAGGGTCAACAAAAATATGCTGACCAAAGAAACACACATTTCACAGCAATATCAGGACATGCAAGTGCGACACTGTCCCTGGATCCAAAATCTCTGGAGTTATGATTGTGATTAGCTAATCAGGTTTGAAGAAGCAATTTAGTTTTAGTTTGCCTTGAAGTTTAGTGCTTGTACAGCAGTGTCATTTTAAATCTGATTTTAGGGATTAAACATGTGTTCAAGTTTAGGTTTAGTGTGCGAGATATGGTCAGCAAAATATGTTTTGTAACACATTGAACGGCGAAATCAGGACATGCAGGACCATGGTGTCACTCTCGCTAGCACTTCTCCGAACTTCTGAGTTGGAAGTAGTCGAGGTGTTACAAAAGCCTATGATAAAGGTTGTTTTATAGTAATAAGCACATCTATGTCTTGAACTCTGATCACAGCCTCAGTGCAAGGAGATAAATAGAGGCATAACACGGGCTTGTCGTGAGACTGGGGCTTTTGCATTATTTTACTGATTTTGCCTACCTGTCTTTTTCTGTTTCTTAAATAATAACTTTATCTGTAAATGTGGTTGTGGTTCGTACTAGTGAGGATCTGTCAATGAATGGCTTGAAACATTTGTATAAACTAATGTTAACCAGAGAGAACTAAGCAGAAAGCAATACATCAACCAATTACTACATTTATTGCAGTTTGGACATCAATGTGAAACCTGTGTGGAATGGATAGAACGCATGACAAACAGAGGAGCGAGGGTACTGGGGTGCAAAGTGAGTTTCTTCCCATGTGGCAGGAATGCATTGACTGTAGTCTGAGGTTTCTTACCTCTGTTACAAGTGCAAAGAGGAGGTAGGAAAACTAGCCACCTAAATACACAATATACACTTACTTCCCTTAGCATTGTGCCAGGATACTTAAAAATATGCTTTTGTGCTGGTGTGTTCTCAGGGGCGTTCCTGATCCCCTACCTGGTGTTTGTATTACCTGTGGGTGCCTCTGTTCCTGCTGGAGACGGCCATGGGACAGTACACAGGAAGGGGCATTACTTGTTGGCGCTGCCTGGTCCATTAGCTGATGGTTAGTCAAGTGAGGGCATCTCTTTATAAAATCTCTCTCAAATCTGA